>NC_092037.1:68429913-68693031 GCF_003086295.3 Arachis hypogaea
TCATAAAAATATTATGTATATAAATAGATAATGTATGTGAGTTTATAATATCATAATGCTTAAAGTTGAGTGTCACCTAACTTACTAAAACAAAAAACTAAAGAACGCAAACACATATGTATGTCTTCCATGATTTAGCTATGAAGGAGAAAAATTAAAATGTCTTCCATGATTTGTGTGTATATGGGGTCCCCTAGGTAGTCCCTACGACCTCTGTTGATTTGGAGAGCGATAGTACATGAAGGTCACTTTAGAAATTTCACATTCATTTGCCTTTTTTGTTGACAGTTCATCATACATACAAACGTACTGCATTTGGGATTTAGTCCTTTTACCACTACATTCAATTCATAAGAGAATTGGATAAAGGAAAGTGAGGATGTCATGCTTTAGTCTTTAGATAAAGGCTACGAAACACACGGATTTTATATTGAGTTGTTGTATTTATGTATTAGATATATTTTAGATATGATATTTTTTAATGTTTGTTTAATATGTGTGTTTATTGTATTCAATTGTGTCTTAATAAAAAGAGTTATGTTATATATAAGTCTTTTTGTCTTATATGTTTTATAAATTGGACTAAATCTAATAAAAGTTACATTCACCTACCGAGTGTGATAACATTTTAAAGTGTGTTCTCATTCACGACGCTTCTTCTTCATGTTCTTCCTTCTCCTTTTTCTCTTCCTTCTTCTTTTTCTTTTTTTTTGCGTTTTTCCTTCTTTTTTTTTTGTGTGTTTCATCTTTATCGTTGTTTTTTTATTACTGTTGTTGTTGCTGCATTTTTTTCCTCCTCCTCTTTCTATTGATTTTGAAACATTATGTATTTTTTTCTTTGTTTAATTTTTTCTCCCAAAAAAAATTATAAGAAAACGAAATAAGAAGATGAGGAAGAAGAAGCAATAGAAGATGAGGAGGAGGAAAAGAAAGAGTTTTGAATTATGCAGAACTTATTAGAATAAAAATACCCCAAAAAATTCTTAAAATACACTAAAATATCTTCGTGTTACACCCAAATTTGCTGTAAATACAGAAAAATATTTTTTCTAATGCTGCATTTTTTTCTTTTTTTTTCCTTATTTCTTTCTTTCTTTTAGAAATGAATATAAGTTTATCCTCTTCTAAGTAATTTTGCAGCATTATGTGTTTCTTCTTCTTCTTTGTTTGATTTTTTTGTTTTTATTCTTGTTAACATAATAAAATAAGAAGAAATTTGAAAAGATAAAATAAAAAGGAAAAGATGAATAAGAAAAAAAGAAGAAGAAGATGGTGATAATGATAAAAAAAAAAAGAAGAAAAATTAAAAGATGAAGAAGAGGAAGAGAAAGAGTTTTGAATTATGTAGAACTTATCAGAATAAAAATACAACCAAAAATTCTTAAAATATACCCAAATATCTTCGTATTACACCCAAATATCTTTGTGCTACACCCAAATTTGTTGCAGAAAAATATCTTCTTTAATACTATATTTTTTCTTCTTAATTGAACAACACCTTAGGAGGAGAAAGAGGTGGTGTTGATGACGACGATAACGCGAGAGAAAAAAACGTGAAAATGTGTGAATATAAATGACTTGTATAACTTGTATGAAAAAACGCTTGTATACGAAGAATAGATCTAATAAGAAAATAAAAAGTTTTTTTTGAATATACTTAGATACATTTAAATATCATCACGTATCAGTATATTTAATTTAATTATTAATATATATTCTTAAAATAAATTTAGAAATAGTGTATATTTTTATTTATTAAAATAAAAAATACTTTAAATATTTTATATAATTAACATAAGATACTAAAAAAAATTTAAAAAATTAATTTATATTTTAATATCAATAAAATATCAAAATGTTATTATAATTTATCTAAAAAATACTTTATATTTTATAATGCGAATTCCTGTGTCTTATAAGATTTTAAAATTTATGTATCAATGTGTCCTGTATCGTATCATGTCTCGTGTTTGTGTCAGTGTCCGTGCATCATAAAATAAAAGTAAAGAAAAGTAAAATATAGACCAATAAAATAAAAAGTTTTACAAAAAACTGTAACGTCAATTTATTATAAGGACCAAAAATATATTAAAAATAAATTGAACATTATTTATATATAAATATATTAGTGACTAATTTTAATATTTTAGTGACTAATTTTAATATATAAATAATATTTTTATTTTTTTAGTAATTGATAAATTCATTACAGAATTTTTTAAATTACTTATTTAGTATATTTTATTTTTTCAAACATTTATAAATTCATCGTAAAATTTTTCTAAGAACAATTTATACTTATCCTATTATATATATATATATATATATATATATATATATATATATATATATATATATATATTTGTTAGTTTTACTTTTATTTTGAGTAGTCTTACATATTTATTTCTGTAGATAATGATTCATATTTTTTATTTTCTTTAAACTAACATTTAGGTTTTCCTTTTAGAAAAATGTTTGTACATGATTATTTCCCTCTATAATATATTCACTTAATTTCCTATATAAATGGCTATAAAATGCTCACAGTATAAACACAAAATTTCTCCTGAAAAACAGTTGGGCCATTAATTTGATTGCAATTTTACTTTCTTATATCCTTTTGTATATAGTTTCTACCATATTTAATTTAGCATAAGTTGCATCCATTAAAAGTGCTATGGATTAAAATATTAATATCGAATTTAAATAAAGGGTATGTGTTTATTTAGGTGTCATTAAATTAATAAAAAAATATTTTTTATTTATTTTTTAATGTATCTGGTAAATTTTTAATAATAAAAATAAAAATACTAAAAAAATAAAAAATATATTTTTTTAAAAGTTATAATTTATATTATTTTTAAAATTTTTTTAAAAAAATATTTTTCACATAATAAATAAAAAAATGCTTATATCTTATTTTACACAAATATAATTAATAAATAAAAAAAATTGATATGAGATATCCAAATATAAAATCACTTTTATTTTTGTAAAAGATTTTTTTTTAAAATTTTCGAGAATGACGTTCAAACAAGTCCTATGTATAGTATCCTTTAAATTAGAACTAGTAAAAAAATAAAATTTTCATTCTAAAGTTAAAAATTAGTAAAATAAAAAAAATAAGAATATAATTATTCTTAAATTAAATTTGTAAAATTCATCTATAATAGAAGTTATAAATTTAATGATGATTAATTATTTTATTTATTAATTTATAATTTTTCTAAATTTAGAGGATTGTTCTTTCTAGTAAAACACATTTTTTAAGAATATTTTAGTCTAATAAACTAAGGACTAATTAATTACAAATTTGAGTTTTATTTAAAAATTTACTGTAAATTAATAAATTATTATATACATAAAATAAAATTTAAATTTTTATATTTATTTAAGTAAATTAATAAATTAACTATTAGACCAGTAAAAATTAGTCTATGAAACACATCACTACACATTGAATAAGTAATTTATAAAAAGATTGAAAAAAAAAGGGAATGGATCCTCTTCGATGGAAAAAAAAATTGGATGATATTCAGTGTTCAATCTTATTATTTATTGCTCTTTCTTCTATTTAATTTTAGTCCCACTTATAAAATTAAAGAAAAAGTTTGTAACAAAAAATTTTCAGCCATAATTAACCAAAAGTTTCTATAATTTACTTCATTTATATCACTTAATGTCAATTTTATTTTTTATCTCACTCTCTTATCATTCCACTTATCATATTTTTATCAACTCTACTTATTAATGATATTAATTATAATATCATATTCCTTACTATTAAGTATTCTTGTAATCAATACTTAATATTATTTTTATAATTTAATATTTATATTTAAGAATACATTAAATAATAATAATAATAATAATAATAATAATAATAATAATAATAATAATAATAATAATAATAATAATAATAATAATAATAATGGACGGTAATGATTATATACATTAATTGAATTAATTACACTTGATTCTTTGTTTTCCTTAAGTCATTTAATATCAATCAATGGAAATACGAAAAAAATCATTAATTCTTTGTTTCTGTTAAGGCATTTACTTGCACCTAATTCTTTGTAATATATACTTTCCATTAATTTAATTATGATCATTCAAAAATCATGATTATAATACCATTGCAAGCAGAATAGTGTATAAGTCAAGAAATTTTATAAGAAGTTGCGTTTATCATTGCAAATAGTATGGCATTTGAATTCGACCTTAATACGGTACCTACAGTAGAAGGTGCTGATGAAGAATTTGAACAACAGACAGACTCACCCGACGAGGTTGTTGTCAGTCAACCAATTCTCGAGAATATGAAAAACCACAGTAACTTTGGTGAGGTATGATAATAAACTAATTTAATTTTTTTTTATGCTTTTATGTGCATTTATAATTATATTGTATACTAACTAAGTTCATACACATAACATTCATACGTACATATACATAACATCCATAATTACATATAACTAACATCTAAAAATTAAATTCATGTTTATTAGATATTACATCTATACACATATCATTTTTTATTTATTGTATATGTAAATATAAAGTTAACACAGATGTTTTTTAAATTTTATCATAATTGAATTTAAAAAAATATCAAATTATTAAATTAATTTATTCAATTGATAAATTTACATATAATATCTATAAATTCATACACATAACATCTATAATTTTATGTTAATAATATCCATAATTTGTATTCATAATATTTATACTTTCATACCTATAATATTTATAATTAATAAATTTTTATAATTAATATTATCACATTTTAAACTATTTGTCTTATTATATTTTTCAAATTATCTCATATGTGCACTAATATGCATGATTTTAATTATTTTAATATTTTTATTTAATATTCATATGTATGTTTATTTATTGATTTTAATATGACGAGTTAATAATTATTTTTAAAAAATTATTTTTTAATTTTTGTTTATATTTTATATTTTGTTTTTTATTTTTTAATAGTCTATATGTAAAGTATAAGTTGTATAGTAGAAGTTGTTAAAACTTTTTAATTTAATTTTCATATTTTTTGCAAAGAATTATTATATTTTAATAGATAATAATGTGATTGAGAGATGTTAGGGATTTGATTTGGAAGAAACTGAAATTAATTTTAGAAAGAACATTAATGACTCCAAACATTCAGCAAAATAGTAGGTGATAAGGAGGATAAATGATAAAGAGATGTATGTCACTTGCTTATCAAGAAAATAGAAATTTTTATGTAATATTTCTATATTATAATTATTTTTTGGCTACTTAGCATCACCCTAAAATTAAAGATGAGAAATTACACTTTATTCTAAGTGTTCAAAAAAATAGAGCGAGTCCATTTCCAAACAAAGGGGTGTTTCCACTGCATCCGTACATATACTATAAATTATCTTAATTACAATAATTTAGCATCTTTAATTTGTATGGTCCTACAATAATTTAGCTATATATACCCCATATTTGTGTCCGTGTAATAGGTTCTAATAAGAAAAATATTATTTTCGGGATCATGCAAACGTCAAAGTAAATAATAATAAGGACATGATTAGTGCTATTTGACCATTAACTTTTACGAGAAACGATTAAATAATTATCTTTATTTCATGACAAAGTCAAGCAGTGGCCCAGGTTTGGTGCACATAATGGAGATTTAGAGATATGATATCTTGCTTATTGTTGTAATCCAAATTTTATTGCTTTTGGCATCAATCACTTCCGTGGGGGAGGAAATAATAAGATACATGAAACAGTAGGTATTACATGCAACTAATAAGCCAATTAAGGTCAGCTCAGTTGGTAGAGTTATCTAAGTTAGGATTTTCCTTTTCTTATCTTTCGGGTTGGAATTTCACAATTAGGGGGTCAAACGGGTCATAACCTATCGAATTGGGTCATTTAACTCACAAAAATTAGAATTGGGCTAAATATTTGTGATCGGCAAAAAAGATCAGTTTACGGACTTATTTGTCCTATCCATCTCTTTCTTAAACTAATCCGTAGATTTTGACCGGGTGTGGCAAACAAGTCCAAGTGTCCAACAAATACCTATTTTTTTTCTTTTATAATCAATATATAAAATTCAATACCACTTCAAAAATATATAAAAGAAAAAACCCAACCCACTCTCTCATGTCTCAGCTCAATGTCCCTTTTGTTCCATTCTCCTAAACCCTAAATTGATCTGACCAAAAAAAAAAAAAACCCCTAAATTGCACCTCCCTCTCCGCTTTCCTCAGTTTGCCACTTATTTGCTCTCCCCTCTCTCTTCTCTCTTCTCCCCTCTTCTCAGTTCGCCTAAAAAGCTTGGTTCATCTTTGATTCGCTTATGCTGGCTGCTGCTCGTTGCTTCTCGTTGCTGCTTCGACTTCTCTAAGATTTGCCAACACTGCCTTTTTTCTTGTTGGAGATATGCTTATCGTCGTAGTTCTCCTGTGTTTGCTGGCACCTCTAACCGTCTGTTTTTGTTCACCTTTGATCGCCACTTCTGTTCTTTCTTTACACTCTATTTGCTTCTGCAATCTCTTTTGTGATTTCGGAATTAAAATAAAAAAAATCTGTGGCAGACCAGTCCCGGCAGCTCGTCATTAGACCTACAATTAATTCAATATAAAGGCTAACTATGCAATGTTAGCCAATAAATAATAACTTAAATAGAATAGTTTTTCATACTCAATTAAGATTAAACGGGTTCGAGTCTTCCTAAAATAAAAAAACTATGCAATGTCATGGTAACTGAGTTTCAATGTATCAATTAATATAATTATTCTCTTTTATTCATTATTATCTCTCTCTTTATTAATCTTACTTTAGTTCTCTGCAACCTATAATACGGGGAAATGGATCCATCCAGAAATAAATGAGAAAGAGAATACAATGAAGGGTGAGATCTTTCACTGAATATCATCCAGTGTTTTTTTTTTTTCTATTGGAGAGGATCCGCTCCCGTAATATGGTATCAAGAGGCATCATAATTTATGCTCTTTTTTGTATTTTTTTTTATTACAACAAAAATTATTTTGAGACAAATTTTTAGTAATAATAACATAATAACCACAATATATCTTATTTAATTTATATTTTTGTGATAATTATATATTTGTTATTATTAATTACTACTACATGTTATAATAGTAATTATTTATTTTTTTTGCCATTGGAAAAAGTTATTACTGGTAATAATAAAATTGTCGCTAAAATTTTTTAGCGATAAAGCATAAAACGATTCATGGTCAATTGTCAGTAAATATATTAGTGATTATTTTTATTGTTGTTAAAAATGAAATAATGGCCGCAGAAAATAATTTTTCTAGTAGTACCTCCAAACTGCTGTGTTCTCTGCTCCAATTCTCTTCATCATGGGCATGACCTCCATTACTGATTAAATAAATAAGAATCAACTTGTTTCTATCCCTAACAAGCTCACTAAAAAATTCTTTGATGGAGACACATTGTCATTTCAACTATTACTCTTATTATACAATTTCTTGTTCACATGTTATGATGTTACTGTGCCATACATGTATATATAGGCTGACTATGCACTGTTATTGTAACTGAATTCTAATTCGTCAATCAATACATTCATACTCTTTTAATTCATTACTATCTCTCTTTAATTATGATCTGATTCTCTTCACCCTCAATACTATCTATCATGGTCTCTAAACTTATATTATCAATGCAAAAACACTTCCATTTATTTGTTTCTATGTCTTTAATTTTTAAGCTTATTATTCCTCTTTTTTTACTTTACATTTTTTAATTGAAATTTTTATACATAAAAGCGAAAATGAGGAAGATGTGGTGAAAAAATAGTTGGCCTTATGTTTAGAGGAACTTCCAACTTTGTGTATTCGGATAGAATTCATGATAATGTTTTTTGTATATTAATTTTTTAATAATTTTTCAACTTTAAATAAATAAATAAAATCATGTAACACCTAAAAGAAAAATATTTTATACACACAAAAAATCAGTTATCAAATTAATTTTTATATATTTATATATAAATGTATATATTTTTAATTTATTTTTAAAATATATTTTATATTTTAATATTTATTTTATATGAATAACTGATTAAGCAATTAATTTTTTATATGCACATACTTGCAACAAATATCGAATATATCCAATTATGAATTATCTCATTTACAATTCATCAAGAAACTCATCTTTTTCTTAAAGTTTTATGAACCCTCAAGACTATTTTGGATTTATGCCAAAAAAAAAAAAAATAGTTGTGGTCTCTGAATCTACCGTATTGAATTAATGCCCCAAGAAAAATAAATACAGCTTAGGATAAATTAGGTAGCACTTAGCAGCATAGTAAAATACTAAGACTCGATTCAATTTTTATTCCTTTTTATTTTTTTAAGAGATACTTATATTTTTAAAAGAATATAAGTATTTTATTTTGTATTTGATAAATAAAAGAATTATATAATTGTATTTTTTAGTTTCAAAAATTAAAAATACTTTTAAAAACACTTATGAGTATTTTTTTAGGCTATATAGTTTATGTTTTAAAATCAGAGAATCTAATATAACTTTATATAATAAATATCTATGTTTATTTTTTATTATATTTATTTCTATTAAATTTAATATTAAAAATAATTTTATCAAATATTAATTTTGTAGCTTATACTTATTCCAAATCGTTCTTATTTTGATTTAACAAAAGAGTACAATTTCACCATTTTTTTAAATTTTATTTTTAATTCACATTAATATTCAAATGGATATTCGTAATCATGTATGAAAGGAATATCCAAAACCGCAATCAAAAAATTTTGAAAGCAAAATAAAATATCCGAAGCCTGTAATAGTTTTTTGTTGAAAGCCAAGAAAGAGATAGATAATATATGTTTTGTATTAAAGTCAAATCTTGATGAGTGTGAGAGAAGAAGGCAAGCAGAAAAAAAAACATTTAAGAGAAAAAATAAAAAAAATTAATTGAAATTAACTATAAAATAACTGGCCACTTATACTTTCTCTTACAAAAAATAACTACTAGAACTTTTGAAAAGTTATTATATTTGAAAATTTAACTTTAGTAAGTAATTTTTAAAAAATTAGTTTTACCAAGTCCTTAAAAAGATCATATGCTTATGTTTTTTGTTTTAAAAGATTAAAAATACTTTTAAAAATATCTACAAAATATTTTTAAAAACTAACTTATATTTTTTAAAATTAAAAGTCTAAAATAACTTTATCTATGAATAGTTATCTATATTATTTATTCTTACATTTTATTATATTTATATTCATTAAAATTATTTTAAATGCTAAAAGTAGTTTTATCGGACATAATTGTATAATTTATGTTTATTAAAAATTATTATTATTTTACTTTAACAAACATAGCAGTTATAGCTTTTGAAGAACTATTTTTAAAACATAAAATTAAATAAATTACTTTTCAAAAGTCACACTTCCGATTTATTTGCATTCGTTTACCAAAACATTACCAAGAAACAAAATGCAATGTACTAACCAAAATTTAATAGGACAACCATTTAAACATTAAAAAAAAAAGGAAGCATAACAAGGCGTAGCAATAACAAAATAGCTTGTTAACCTGTTTGAAAAGTCAGGTGAGTAAGTTCAACTTCCATTGAGGAAAATGACTCCGTCATCTGAATAAAAATGGAATATTGATTCAGCACAATCATTTCAACTCACAACAACCTACTACAAAATTACACATTAGACCAACAAAAATTCAAAACAGAAAATTCCTATGACACAATGAACTGCACCAAATCCACAAAAATCTACTCTTGCCTACAGAACAAAGCCACATAAGCATTAATCAAACCAGACACCAAATTCAAGTTCTGAACAATGGAAGTTAAGGAAAAATCTATTTGTTTTCCAGAGTTCCGGCGACTCAAAGCATGCAGTCGGTTCTTGCAGGCAGTCTCCTGAAGAAATTGAGCGGCACGGACGGAAGCTTGTGGCGGAACCTTGGATGTCGCAAGACATAAATTCCAGCCAGGAGGGCGACAACTTGGAATGGCGTGACATACAGTACAATGGCAGCGACAAGACAGAAAATGACGAAAAGCGCGGTTGCTCTTGGATCTCTCCAGCTGAGCAAAGACTGCAGCCTTTCCCCTTGAGTCGCCAGGTCACCAACAACAGTCTGTATCCTCCCAGCAATACTTCGGAGCCGATCATATCGCATCCTCACAATGTCAGAAGGCTTGGTGGTCGGGAAAGTGTCGAATTCTTCATCTAGTTCGTCGGGGTGAGCCGAATCTGCGTGAGAGAGACGGGTGTCCATGTGAGGAGGATGCCTCGGCCGCCATCTATAGTACCAAACTCCGATCAAGAAGAGGTAAAGGAATATGGTGGGTAAGATAAGCTCAGGGTACATAACCAATATGATAAACAAGATATGTATCAGAACCGTTGTGATGGGGTTTTTCCAATTGCAAATCTGATCAAACCATTTTCCCACAGCAATCAATCCACTCAAAACTCCCATGATCCTGAAAAAGTTTGCCTTGCTTCTTCTCATACTCCACATGTGGGAACCAACATCCAACATGTATTCCACTATCTCCTTTCTCAACGGTGGCTCGGCACGACTAAGCCTCATCGAAACAATCTGAGTAGCTTGATGCCTCAAACTGTCGAGCTGGCTGACAGTCAAGGGGTGAATGTAATGCATCTTAGGAAGCAGTGGTTGTGAATACATGTGCATCATGTTAAGCAAAGAGGAACAAGTAAACCTCACAGCCAAGTGAATTTCACCCATTTTCTTCACCCCATTCGGGTAAAGAACTAGAAGAGGATACGAATGCGTATACACACGATCAGTCTCGAGGGTGGAAAGACGAATCCTTACCTTTCCGATCCTTGAATCTCTTGCCCCTCCACCCTTATCACCACCATGCAAGTGACAGTTATCAAAGACACCAATTGTAATGACAGTGCAAGGATCAAAAACCTCCCAAGTATATTGCTCGTTCCATCTCGGTGCAAAGCTATCGATGATTGTCCTCGTCCGCACCCACTTTTGCCCATATTTTGCTACACAATATGAATCCGTCGTCCCCCTACCATCTTTCGTTTTCATTGGCATCAAACCCTGAGCATTTAATATCCCCAATTCGAGAACTCCAATACTGGATTTCCATAGTTGTTTCGCTGTTGGACGAAGGTCACTGCTGTAGTGAGTTGATTCATCCAAAACATGATAACCACCTTCTAGGCAGATCCTCACATGAAGCCTGCTTGCAAATTTGATTTCCTTCTTCTTGTCCCCTTCCATGATAACGACATGTTTTTCGAGATTAACCCACCTAGTGTTCACCGGTTTGTGATCGAATCTCCTGTCTACCATCTGTAATGGAATCATACACCTCCCCAATACTTCCTCTTTGTTAGGGGCAACTCTGTCTTCCACACTCAAAATCAGTGGCTCCTCAAATGGTTCCGCGGCCACAAACATCAAATCCTCATTCCACATTGGATTGATAGTTCTGCTCTGGGAGATCCTAGTCCTCAATGCCTGATTTCCCAGAATTGCCTTCACAAAAACTTCAGGGTATCTACCCTTGTCGCTCGGCTGCAAGTCTTGTGCCTCTATCAAATTAACCCTCAAATACCAAAGCTTAGGAGACAGATACACTTTCGATCGAATGTTTGCAAGAGCATCGGCTCCACTAACGGTGGCTGCATCCGAATGCCATGCTTCAGGAAATGCTTCATCAGCTTGAGTACCCATCCAAACAGCCAACATTAGCTCGCCCTTCGCCTTGTTGCCATTTTTGTCCTCTAGCCTATACCACTGCGGCGCAAGAGGGCTATCTGGAGGAACCCTCTTGGGTATCTCATTGAGGTCAAACCAGACGCGACCAATGAAGTCATCCTTCACCACATCCTTATCCTTCACAGTAACCTCCAGCGTCGAAGCCTGAATCCGGTCTTTCGAGAAGGCGAAGACCTGGTTCCATTCGGGATTAGTCTTCTTCTCGAAATGCCGGGTGGTACCTTTGTAATTTCCCAGCCTGACTTCTACATAAGGGTCACAACTGCCAGTGAGATCCTTAGCAGGCAAGTCTTTCGCCTTTGAAACCCTCACATAAAGGTACTGCATTTGCTCAACAAGATCATAGGTGCTGGTAAGCTTGTCGCCGGAGACCTTCCCACCTCCGAGGTGGGGCTTTGTCTCCTTCAACAAAAAGTCCTCCGGCGGTGCCCTCTGCATCTTCTTGGTTCAAAACAACAAAAAACCACCGACTCCAAATTACAGAAGCTGCTTCACTTCACAACAATTTCAACTACTGAATATTCCAATCTTAAAGTACACACTTCTGAATAAAAAACTAAATACAACGGGTATCAATTCTTCAGCACCCTGAAAAAGGGGAACAAAAACAAAAACACACTAGTCAAATAGCCGTTACAAGTCACCTAAATATTGGGGAAAACATTAAAGTACTCAAACAACACAAGATAAATGCAACATTTAAAATCCACGAACATAGATCTCTGATTAATCTATGAGTTAAAGATACTTACAAGTGAAGTGACCTTGACCAAAATCAAAGAGCTTTTTTACTTCAACTCAACCCCTAGATCCGATATGTTCACACTGAAAGCATGCGAAATCACAGCACCAAAATAAAAAGGAATTATTATTACAAATTGATGAGATTCGACATGCACAAATAAACAATCTGAAACCTAGAATGTTGGTGGGGTGGTTGTTGCCGACAGAATGTAGCATGTGATGAATGAGTAAAGCTTCAAATTCTCAAACTTTCCACATTCCTAGACATACCCTTTAACTCAAATTCACTTTTCTCTCTCTCTCTCTCTCTCTCTCTCTCTCAGAAGCAACTTTAAAAAGTAATAACAATAAAACTTTGAGATATTTCGAGGAAGAGAAGTAAGTAATGGATTTTAATGGTTAATTTTGTGAAGGTAAATAATATGGTTGAAATGAGAAATAGAACTAACCGAAGAAGCGTAGTTAAGACTTAAGAGGGCATTGAAGGAAGAACTGAACCGGCGAGTAACCATGCTTTACTTTTTTTCTTTTCCTTTTTCTTCTTATTTTTTTTTATTTTTTTCCCATTAGCTTAAGGATATGATGAATCAATGCAAATATACGCTGAAGCTTCCCCTCTCTCTCTCTCTCTCTCCGTTTTGTTGGACCTCTGATGCGTATAAAGAACAAGATGCGCTCCCACCTCACACGTGTGCCACGTCATGTTCGTGTCTTACCAATGAATCAATGATCCATTGATCCCTATCCTAAACATATAGTAAATAAATTATAAAATTATTATATTCTATTCCAATTATACATTTTTATATAGTTTTTGCTAACAAGTGACTTGCTAGAGATCTTATTTCTTATTATAGACAATTTTAATTGAAAAACAAAAAAAATTAATTTTAAAGAGATGTATAATGTATTTAATAAAAAGATTAAAATTTTTTTAATAAAATTAAGCTTAACAAATATCTTTATCTATAAAGTCTTTTTAATATGGGAAAAGCTCAGTATACAAGTGATTAGGGCTTGTAACTATTACAAGTTCATTAATGCCTAATCCACCAAAATGCACTGCAACTCCTACGTCACTTACACGCGCTATATAAAGATCTTGCGTTTGTATAACTACCAAATTTAAAAGATTTGTTTCCTTCTTTGTTTTCCTTCTTTCCGAATTTCATCGTTCTTCTTCTCGTGCGTATTCCCCTGGTTTTTCGATCGTTCTTTTTCTCTCCTTTCTCATTGGTTTGTTCTTCGTTATTGACGTTAGTTCCTCTTTCTGTAACTCCAGTTTTGTTTTCTTTTCGATTTTCTGGTTTTTGAAATCAAAGTTTGAACTCGTTTTGAAGATAATGGATGATTCAACCTCATATTGTCAGTTGAATCAGGGCGAAGTGGATTATGAATTTGAATCTAACGAAGTTCCTGAGGTTTGATTTACATACGATTACTCTGAATTTTGTTGCGGTAATTTGTATAGCATTGTGTAGCTGAATAATTCGTGAACATTGACTGTGAAACTTCCCCGTGAACATAAATCTGTGGATTGAATGTAATGTATTAGTTTTGATTGATTATCTGGAATTTATAGCAGACGCTCGGGTGTAGATCAAAACTTTTTTGGGTGTATTTTTTCGGGAGTGTGGGTGTATTTACAGTTTATGGCTTTTTCTGTTATTTTAGCTGAGTTGTTGTCGTTCGGGTGTATTATATTAGACATGATTGGGTGTGTTTTTAGTTTTTGTCATGGTGTATTCTGCAGCTTGTGTATTTACAGCTTATGGCTTTTATTGTCATTTTAGTTGAGTTGGTGCCGTTCGGGTGTATTATATTAGCAATAATTGCGTGTATTTATAGTTTTTGACATGGTGTATTCTGCAGCCTCTCTTTGTTATTGATGGCCAATTTGTTTTGAAGGTTGGAATGACCTTTACCACCCTTGAAGATGCTGGAAAATTTTACAGGAACTACGCCAAGGCTGCAGGTTTTTCTACAAGAGTTCGGAACACAAATAGGAAGGGAAACGAGATTAAGAATCAATTGATTACATGTAGCAGAGAGGGAAAATGGAACTCTCATAGAAAAAATTCATTTGATAGGAATTGGAATGATTTTCTGCTAAATTTTGGTCTTGTGGACAACAAGTAGCTTTCAGGTAGTGTTGGGTTAAAATCTGCAGCAGAGGTGTAAATTTAATTTTTATCGGGTGTATTTATAGTCTGTGTTTGGGTGTATTATGCAGATCTCTATGCAGACCGTCATATATGGGTTCCAATCTATCTGGATCACCACTTCTGGGCAGGGATAAGCAGCACACAAAGGAGCGAGAGCATGCATTCATTTTTTAACAAATTTATTACCCGGAACAGCTCGCTTATTCAATTCGTCAAACAATACGATAATTACCCTAAACCCTAAAATTCAATGATTTGGGTATAGTAGGTTGGGTGGTTTAAGGTTTAGGGTTTAATTTTTAGGGTTTAGGGTTTATGGTTTAGGGGTTTAGGGTTTTGGGTGTATAATCAACATTCTTTGGGTGTAAAATGTCAGTTTATGGGTGTATATTTGGTTTGATGTTTTCCTTCATATTATAGTACCTGTAAATCAAACATTTTGAATACACCAGAGAGAGTTTAATTATGGAAAAAAATTTACTTATAATTGGATCAAATATATTTACACTATGTGTTCAATTTCTTACAAGAGTATATAACAGTTACATTAATCAGTGACAATATCATTAGAATCTATCTGACAAAATGGACTCAATAACAATGAAGATGGCCTGGACAGTCTTATTGCATCACTTCTCCTCGCTCATATTTCTGAATTTCTCACTCAACAGATGGGTTGCACACTTTAGGTCCTTGATTTGCTATAAACAAAGCAAAATTAGAGTTAGATATATTTCTATTATGAAAAACTGATTTGCCTTCCATTTTTTCCAACTTGGTTTTTGCCTTCCATTTTTACTGCAATGAAAAATACACCCATAGATATCAGTCAGATACACCCATAGATCAACCACATACACGCAAACCGATTTTATAAGTATTTAATGAGATCAGTTCAAAATGATGTTCAATTGACTCAAACAACGATAAATATACAAGCTCAAGTAATATTACAATGTCAAGCAATATACATCCAAGGACAAGCAGTATTAGAACATTTGCAACAGTTGACTATATTAAATTATATGAGTTCAGAAATATACACCCAACAAATTACGTCATATACACCCAACAATCAACCATATACACCCAACACATTACGCTATATACACCCAACAAATTACTCAATATACACACAAAAATCAATTAGAAGAAGAACTAGAACAAGAACAACAGTAAAAGCTAGAGCAAGATAAACGGTAAAAACTTAGATGAGGCACATACACCCAAACCGATTTCATAAGTATTTAATTAGATCAGTTCAAAATTATGTTCAATTCACTGAAACATGGATAAATATACAAGCTCTAGCAATATTACAATGTCAAGTAATATACACTCATGGACAAGCAATATTAGAACAGTTGCAACAGTTGATTATATTACATGATATGGGTTCAGGAATATACACCCAACAAATTACGGCGTATACACCCAACAATCAACCATATACACCCAACACATTACGCCATATACACCCAACAATCAACCATATACACCCATACAAATTACTCCATATACACCCAATAAATTAAGCAATATACAGCAAAAAATCAGTTACGAGAAGAACTAGAACAAGAAGAACAGTAAAACCTAGAACCACTTTGAAGAACAGTAAAACCTAAAGGAACTTACAAGAAGAGTAAAACCTAGAATAAGAAGAACAGTAAAACATAGTTCTTCGATTTCGAAATCAGAAACAGAAATGTGAAAAATGTACAAGATGAGTAAAACAATAACGTACCTTGAATAATATTTTGTTGATGGTTTCTGCTGTTATTCGCGACGAGTTCGAATGTCTCTTCAGTTTGGAATGTTGCTCGAAACTTGAGGATTTGTGTTATCTTTGAAGGAGAAGAGAAAGAGTGAGTCATAACGAGCGGTTTTTTCGAAGCGTAATCATTTGAGTGACGCGTGTGGAATTGACGCTCCATTTAAAGGGAAGGAGTGCGCGTGACTTAAACCTGGGTTGGGCCAACTTATAAAAATTGTATGCGTTATTTGCATATATGTGTAGCAGGACCCTTTTAATATTACTATTGACATGTGTCTCAAAAAATAAATAAATATTTTAATATTTTACAAGATAAGTCAATTTAATTAATCTTGCCTTGTTGTTTAATGTTTGGGTTTTATGGCATAAAGATGAATTCTCAATTTTTTTTTCTGGAAATATAAAACAGATTAGGTATTATTTAGTAGTTTATTAGTTTGTATTTAATTTAAATGATAAAAATTTTAAGATGAGCAAAAAATGAGAGAGATAAATTAAAATCAAATAAAAATAAACTCTTTATTTTTTATTTAATTTTTTAATATAATAAAAAGTGACTCATTTAAATTCATTTGTCCATATTATATAGTTCATCATAAAACAAAATCAAAAGAAAAATTCCGTTCATAAAAACTCAATTTTGAGCTAAAATTATTTAAGAAGTATTATAATAGACTAATAGTGTATATCAATAGATACGAATCTAGTTTTTGTCATTTTTCTTATAAATTAATATGTATAATAGTGATTAATATGAAATTAGTTAAAATGGTAAGGGTTTTAGTTTTTTTTTTTCAATAATTGAGTCTAAATTCTAAAAATAGAAAGAAATACTTTTCTTTATTATTAAAAAAATAATAGTTATAAGAAGAGACTAAAAATAGAGCAATGCTAGGGGCCAGCAATTTTTGTGATTGTTAGCCATCAACTAGCCATCAATGATGATTTGATGGTGTGAGATTGGTATGAAATTTCATCCAATGACTCATCTTCTCCTGCTAGTTACATGCTGGCCAAAATTCAATAAACTGCTGGCTCCCTAGACTTTTCCCTAAAAATAATTACATTGTCTACGCTTTAATCCCAATTCCCTGTATGTAAGCATACATAAATGAAAACTTTTATGGTACAAAATTGACGGGTCAATGAGTTTCTTTACAAATAAGATTTGCATATTCCTATGTCATAACAAATTAACAATGGTCTCTTTATCATTTTTGACCAAAAAATCGCGAAGAGTAGTGGTCTAGTGGAACAGTAAAGGGAAAAGGAGAAGGATGGGATTTCAGCCTTAGCTATTTTGGGACCAAAAATAATCCAGCATGTGAATTTGGTAGGAGTCCTCTACATTTCTCTATGCTTGTATAGCCTAACTACTTACAAACTGATAAATAAAGCTTACATTGGGATCTTGTGGTGGTCCACAAATTAGACTTCTTTTGAATTATCAATAATAAAATAATTGAGTGGATTGGGAAGACGAGTATTTATTATTTTAGTTAACCAAAGTTTAGTTATTAGATGCACTATTAAAAATCAAAACTCTTGATGTACAATAAACTATGGTAAATGATTTATTTTAGTTCTTAAAACTAAAGGATGCGAATTAAAATAGTTTTTATACTAATCTTTCTTACTAGTTTCATGTATTTAAAATTTTCAATTTTTTTTAATTTATTAATTTTTTTTTTATTCTATGTTTTACACATATTTTAAATAAAATTTTATTCACATTATAATAACCAAAAAAAGAAAAAAAAAGGCAATTTACCTAATTAAATAAATTGTGTGAATCGTTTACCTGTATACACAAAACAGAAACTTCTTACGTGCATGTGTAATTTCATTTTTATGTAAACCGTGGGAGCTAACCACGGTTCTAGTTTCAACGTAAATCGTTGGAGGCTAAGAGGGTTTATGGTTGGAAAAGATTGGACATAATAATCTGTGGCTACCTACCACGGATTAGGAAGGAAAAAAACTTAGGCATAAACCGTGGTTGCTTCCCACGGTTTATGAAGAGGAGGCCTTGAACGTAAACCATTATTCCAACTCTCATTTTTGTTTATCACTTTACTCCATAACTACCATTGTGTTAACTTTTTAGTTATTAAAAATTTGCTAAAGGAATTTTTTTCTTCTTCTTTGATTTAAATATCTATATGTATACCTATTATATAGATCCTTATTATTTTTCAGACTTATTTGTTAAGTCATATTGTATTGCTTTCAAACAAAATTTAAGATATCAAATATTCAGATCTTTTGTCAATTAAATTATAAAATTTGACGACAATTATAAAAAAATAATATCAAATATTTTATATCTTTTTAAAAGAGTAATATTATATGGACACTACTATTTTAGCTACTATTAACATATACAATTGAATATAAAAATATTATATTATTGTTGAATATCTTTACTATTCTTAACACATATTTGTAATAATTCTTAATATTTCTCTAGATCTAATATGTCACCTTCTATATCTCTAACTAATAAAATTATTAAGATTTTCTTAAAATTTCATTCAATTTCAAAACAAAATTATAATTTTTTATTTTTTATTTTTTCTAATATTTTTAGGAAATTAATTTTTATGTTTTTTAAATTATAAATTTGAGATAAAAAAATAAAAATTTTAATAAATAATAAATTATTAATAAATAAAAAGAATAAAAAATTTATAAGTTATTTATTTTTTAATGTATAGAATAATAAAATTTTAAGATAATTTAAGTATGATACTAAAATTATTATGTTGTTATTATATGTAACAATTAAGATTAAAATTTATAAATATTTATAAATTTATTTATTTTTTAATTTTATTTAATTTGAAGCAGATATAAAAATTTAAATTTAAAGAACTGTTTTTCTTGTATAATTTTAATTGCTAATTTTTTTAATTTTATATTTAATATGTTAAATCATATTTTATTCTATTAGTTTTTAAAAAGTTTTTATTTTTATTTTCATTATTTTTTACTATTCTCCATACACATATTTATCATTATTTTTTTTAATTAAGTAAAATAAAGATAAGTAGAGAGTACTACATATACTCCATAGAATAGAGAAAAAGACAACACGAGTAAAAATTACGTGTAGAATAAAAAAGTAACTGTACAAAGAACAAAAAAGAATTAACTTATAATTACATTTTTGACCAAATTTTAGAACGACAATTATATTAAACACTATTTATCAAGAAGATTGAGATGGAAAAATGGAATTGGACACCAAACTCTCCTATTCACTTTATATATTGTTATAGATTGTTATTGTTAGTAGAATTATTCCTGTTGGTATTGTTGTTATTTCTATTGTGACAATAATCTCTTCACCAGCTTGAATCTCACTCACATACATATAGAATTTCTCTTCTCATAAACCGTTGCAGTTAACAAAGATTTATACCTACTCAAACTCCTTCATAAACCGTTGTTGCTTACCATGTTTTATGTGCATTTGCCTCCATTTAAACCGTGGTAGCTTGTAACGGTTTATGATACATTTCATTCACACGTAAACCGTGTCTAATAGCCACGGTTTATGTATAAAATTGAAACCGTGGTTGGCT
The DNA here is from genome assembly GCF_003086295.3 of Arachis hypogaea. NCBI lineage: Eukaryota > Viridiplantae > Streptophyta > Magnoliopsida > Fabales > Fabaceae > Arachis > Arachis hypogaea. Next base: position 68,449,996 of record NC_092037.1, read on the forward strand.
CCCATGATTTACATAAATATAAAAATACATATGCACGTAAGAAGTTTCTATTTTGTGTATATAAGTAAAGGATTCACTCAATTTATTTAATTAGGTAGATTGCCCAAAAAAAAGAGAGAAAGCACGTGGGCCTCCACTTAAAATTTTTTTTCCTCTTCTCGCCTTTGTGATTCTGTCTGTCTCTCACTTTCTTTTTATATCTTCCCAAAAATAAAAATTTAAAATCCTTTCTTCCTCTTCTCTTCTTTCTTATTCATCTTTTCTATCTTCTCATCTCTTCTTCTTGTAATTATACACTATTATCAAATTCACCTTCATCATCTTGCTTTCTTTTCTTTTTCTATTCCATCTCTATTTATTCAAAAATCTCATTTTCTCAAAGTCCCCAAATCATGAAATTTCAAATTAATGAGTAAAGGAAGTATTCAATTTTTGAGTTTCTGTTATTATTGAGACTTTAAGGTAACTCTTTGACTAAATAATTAGCTATATCTCTAATTTTTTGTCATTCCTATATTTACGGGCATGCATAAATCCGAATTAGGGTTATTAGGATTAGAAAATTTAGGCCTTTTGTCAAAGTGAGTAAGATTATGTTAATTGACAACATTAGTAACTCACAAATATCATTATTGTCATATTTTTAGAGTTGTAGAATTATAGGAAATTATTTAGTTGCTCGTTGACACGCTCATAGTTACTTCCGGTTCCTTAGAATCAAGTTGCGAGTGAATATTGTGTCTATAATTGTTTTTTAAGTGTATTATTATCAATATTTAAATTGAATCATTATTTATAGAGTTTAGAAATATTTTATTATTGTGATTTTTGAATTTTTGAAATAAATATTAATTTATGAAAGTTATAATTTTATAAAAATATACACAAGACGAAATTTATATATTTTGTAAAGCATACATATTTTTTTATTTGACTTTATTAAATCTTAATTAAATTTTTAGTATGCATTCTTATATATATTTGATTTATTATGAAATTTAGTAATATGTTATATTCATTAGAGATTTTTATAAGTGATTTTGTTTGGATTGGTTTGGGAGACTCTGACTAAAAAATCGTAGTTAACAGCGGTTATGACGTTAACCTAGATGCATCTGGCTCAGACCTCAGTTAGCAAGGGCGTTGTTAGCCTAACATGTAAGCCATATGTTGGATCTGTTATACTATATGGGCACACTAGTGGAAAGGACTACCCTTAGAGGTGGAGCCGCCCTAAGTGTGTAATATTCTATTTGATTTGACTTCTAGAATGAAAACTTTCATTTCAGTTCATTCCGCTTAATTATTTATCTGTTTATTTGTATAAGTAATTAATATGAATTTCTCATCTTTGAAAAGAAATATAATTTTCAGGGTAAAACTTGTATTGTCTCATGTGAGTTATAGATGTAATGTTTGCTCATTGAGTTGCAAAATTTACTCTATTATATTCCTATATTTTTCAGATACAGGAGTCATTCTAGATTCCATTACACCTATCGCTCAGTAAATCTTTGTCATTTCGGTATGGAACCTTTGCTCAAAATCTAGATTATATCAATGCTCCATATACCATAGGAACAATCTTCGTGTGGGTTATGTTATTTTGAATTTCTAACTGTTTAGATAGAAATTATAATTTAGTTATGTAAGATTTATGGATTTAACTATATACACTAGTTATCAACTTAATATATATGATGTGTCTTTCGGATATGTTTGGTTGTGGATACGATTGGAATATGTTGTTGTATTTGGAAATGGATGAGTTTATTATTGATACAGGAAGATAATATTTATGTTGGTAAGGTCTTAGGAATAAAGGAGATTCTGTCCATTTTTTTTGAAAATTTGGTTGTTTAGCTTGCTAAAGAACTTGTCCCCTGAGTGTCACTCATGACTTAGTTCGGGTCATGACAAAGTGGTATCAGAGCCTTAGATTTTTCTGTGTAATATGGAGCAAGTGTCCTTTAGTAAGATCACAATTGTGCAAATAGAAGTCGGCCCATTTTCACAAAGTGTAATGTTATTACTAGAGGCCTATAGGAAGTTGTCCTTAATCTTTTAGTCGCATAATTCTTTCTGTCTGTCCTATTGTCTTTGAACCCATATACATATATTGTTGGTGATCCAATTGCTTTATTTATTCAATAGGTGAAAGATGCCACCTAAGAAAAGATGTGATAGAGCTGTTCATGCTTCTGATACTGCTGAATCTAATAGGGCAATTTCTCCACCACTTGGAGCGGTTCGACAAAGACCAAGGAGATAAAGGATAGCGGATAAGCGCAGAAAAGGGATATCCCATGAGGGAGTTCAAGAAAACTCCGCAGTAGGAGTGGCTTAAGCAGACTTGCAGCTGAATTGAGGGGAATAAATCAAACTCTTAATCCGATATTACAGGTCCTAACAAATTAAAATAGGAGCAAAACAGGACTTCCTAATGTGCCAAATCCTTAGCCTCATAGGGTTCTTCAATTGTTTGGGGATCACGAGCTGCCAATTGAAAAGTATTTGAAGTTAAATTCATCTACTTTCAATGGAGATTCATTGGTTGAATATCTACAATAATATCTAGAGAATTCAAAGAAAGCTATTTGAGCTCTCAAGTGCACCAAGAAATGGGCTGTTGAGTTAGTATCCTACAACTTACGTAGTTCAGCAAGATATTGGTATGAGTCTCTTCTTAAGAGCAAAGAAGCAGCTGGACTTCCTCCTCTTTCTTGGGAAGAGTTCACTGAAGAATTTTTCGCTCGATTTTATCCAGCTAACAAGCAAGAAGAAGATGCAATTACTTTTGAAAGATTAAGGCAAGAGAATATGACCGTGACTGAGTATGCTAAGGAGTTTACTAGGCTTTCTAAGAGTGCTCCGTACTTAGTAAATTTAGAAGAGATGAAAGTTCGTCGGTTCGTTCGTGGGTTGGTAGAACCTATGTTTACTACTCTTATGCCTGAAGTCAGACGCGTGTCTTTTAAAGGTATCCTAAACTCTGCTGATGGAATTGAAGCTGGGATAGCACAGAAAAATGCTTATAAGGATGTTGGTAAGAAGCCCAAGATGAAGGGACATTTTTCTGGTGGATCTAGTTCAGGAGGATTTCAGTCTCATCATGGTTAGACTAATCATCAAGATTATTCGGGTTATCGAGCTCGTCCTCAAACATCTTTTGGTGGGGTTGCTTCTTTTGGATCTGCTCACATGAGTGTTTCGAGTTCCAAACCTTTTGTTAAGGGTACCTCTCAATCTAGTGCACAGGATTCAAATCAGACAAGGCCAGCTCGGGCTACTGCCATCAGTGTGAGAGTTACTATTCTAGTATATGTTTCAAGGTCAATGGAGCATATTTTGGTTGTGGCCAATTTGGTCATCTCAAGAGAGATTGTCCTAATTCTAGAGGAGGCTTTACTCCAGGTATTGCACGTTCGACAACAACAATGCCATCATCTTTATCTATGTCTATTGGAAATTCTTCTGGTTCTAGTGGGAGAGGAGCTGGTGGCAGGGGTCAGACTTATAACAGAGGAGAGAGTCGAAAAGGGAGAGGTCAAGCACGTGTGTATGCTTTGACATGTTAGGATGATTAAGTTTCTAATGCTGTTGTGGCAGGTACTTTTCAAGTTTATTCTTTAGATGCTCGAGTGTTATTTGATATGGGTTCTCAATATTCATATGTATCTCCACATCTTGCATCTCGTTTTGATAAACAATCTAATTATTATCTCACCCATTTTATGTTGGCACTCCACTTAGAGTCTCCACGGTTGTTCGAGTCGTGTTTTGATCTTGTGTTGTTAGAATTAATACGGTTGATACTTTAGCTGACTTAATTCTTCTAGAACCAATGGAAGATATTGATGTTATCCTGGGTATAGATTAGTTAGCAACTTATCATGCTAATGTAGGTTGTTACTCCAAAACTATAAAGTTTGACATTTTGGGTGTCTCACCTTTTATTTTTAAGGGAGATGATTGTTCTACTTTAGCTAGCATCATCTCATCTATGAGTGCTATGGAATTGATGGATAAGGAAAATCAATGATTTCTGGCAGTAGTTAGAGATGTTGATGCTGAAGTACCTAGTCTTGATCAGGTTTTTATAGTTAGAGAATTTCCTGACGTGTTTCCTAATGAGTTACCAGAGATGCCACCTGACCGCGAGGTTGAATTTTTCATAGAATTAGCTCCGAAAGTCCAGCCTGTGTCTATTCCTCCCTATCATATGGCTCTAACTAAGTTACGAGAATTAAAAGTTCAATTAAAAGACATGCTGGAGAAAGGATTCATTCGTCCTAGCACCTCTTTGTGGGGAGATCCTATTCTATTCGTAAAGAAGAAGGATGGAACGATGCAACTATATAAGAATTATCGTCAGCTCAATAAGATAACTGTCTGTAACAAGTATCCATTGTCAAAGATTGATGATTTGTTTGATCAACTTCAAGGAGCTACCTATTTCTCTAAAATTAACCTACGTTCAGGGTACTATCAATTGAAGATAAAAGAGGGAGACATTCTAAAAATTGCCTTTCGTACTCATTATGGACACTATGAGTTCTTAGTAATGTCCTTTGGATTGAAAAATGCGCCAGCAGCCTTCATAGATCTGATGAACTGAGTCTTCAAACCTTTCTTAGATCATTTTGTTATCGTCTTTTTCAATGACATCTTGGTGTAATCAAAAAGTGTTGTGGAACATGAGTATCAATTGAGGATTGTGTTACAAACCGTAAGGGATCACAAGCTTTATACTAAGTTTTCTAAATGTGAGTTTTAACTTGATTAAGTGACATTTTTGGGGCACGTTGTATCAAAAGATGGTATCATGGTAGATCCAAAAAAGGTTGAAGCCATTCAGAAGTGGCCAAAGCCTACTGCAGTGACGGAAATTCGTAGCTTTCTAGGGTTGGTCGGCTACTATCAGTGATTCATCAAGGACTTCTCAAAAATTTCAACACCATTAACCAAGTTAACTCAAAAGAATGTAAAGTTTTAATGTTCAGAAGCTCGTGAGAAAAGTTTTCAGATGCTTAAGGCTTATCTAACCTTAGCACCTGTTCTTGTTTTATCTTCTGGGTTTAGGAGATTCTCAGTCTTTTGTGATGCATCTCGAATAGGACTTGGTTGTGTATTGATGCAGCATGGCTGCGTTATTGCCTATGCCTCACAACAGCTCAAGAAGCATGAGCAGAATTATCTAACTCATGACTTGGAAATGGTAGTAGTCATTTTTGCTTTGAAGATTTGGAGACACTATTTTTTTGGTGAGACCTGTGAGATCTATACAGATCACAAGAGTTTGAAGTATATATTTCAACAAAAGAATTTAAATTTGAGGCAACGGAGATAGATGGAGTTGCTAAAAGATTACGATTGTACCATTTTGTATCATCCTGGCAAGACAAATGTTGTAGCAGATGCCCTCAATACAAAATTCATGGGTAGCTTGGCCGATATCACTCTTGCAAGGAGACCAATTATTGAAGAAGTCCATCAATTAAAGGTCGGTGAAATTCAATTTGACCTTGGAGAATCAGGAGTTTTCTTAGCATATGTTCGAGCCTAATTTTCTCTGATAGAATAGATCAAGGCTACACAAAGTGATGACCCGAAACTAAGAAAGCTTATGGAAGATGTTCGCGATGGGGAAAATTCAGACTTTTCTCTTGATCAAGATGTTTTGCATTGTGGTCAACGCTTATGTGTACCAGATAACCACGACTTGAAAAAAGCTATTTTGGAGAAGGCTCACAATTCTAAGTATACAGTTCATCCAGACTCCAATAAGATGTATCAAGATTTAAAATAATTATTTTGGTGGGAAGGCATAAAGAAAGACAGGAGCTTTTTGTTTCTCATTGCTTAACTTGCCAACAGGTTAAAGCTGAACATCAAAGACCTGCTGGGTTATTGCAACAAATTAAGATACCTGAATGGAAGGGAAAAAGGATTACAAAAGATTTTGTAACAAGTTTACCTCGTAGTTTTAAAGGTTTTGATTCAATTTGGGTAATTGTGGATAGAATGATGAAGTCAGCCCACTTTCTTCTGGTGAAAACAACTTTTAGTGCAGCTCGATATGCTCAACTTTATGTTGATGAGATAGTTAAACTATATGGAATTCCAGTGTCCATTATTTCAAATCGCAGACTTTAGTTTACATCTCATTTTTTGAAATCTTTTTAGAGAGCGTTAGGAACTCCTCTGGATCTTAGCATAGCTTTTCACCCTCAAAACGATGGACAATCGAAAAGGACAATCCAAGCATTAGAAGACATGTTAAGGTGTTGTGTTTTAGATTTTGGTGAGAATTGGGACAGCTATCTACCTTTGATCGAATGCTCTTATAATAATAGTTATCAAGCCAGCATTCAAATAGCACCATTTGAGGCTCTTTGTGGGAGAAGATGCAGGTCAACTATTGGGTAGTTTGAGGTCGGTGAGGTTAAGCTTTTGGAGCCAAATTTGGTACAAGATGCAATTGAGAAGGTTTGCATAATAAGAGAACGTTTATTAGTAGTTCAGAGTAGGTAAAAGGCTTATGTTGATAACAGAAGGCCTAACTTAGAGTTTTCAGTGGGTGATCAAGTATTTCTTAGAGTGTCGCCTAGAAAAGGAGTGATGAGGTTTAGAAAAAATGGTAAGCTTAGTCCTCACTACATTAGTCCATTTGAGATATTGAATAGAATAGGTGAAGTTGCTTACCGCTTAGCATTGCCGCCTGAATTGTGCATGATTCATCCAGTGTTTCATGTATCAATGTTGCACAAATATCTTCCTGACCCATCTCATGTGCTCGCACCATAAGCCATAGAGCTAAAGGATGATTTATCATATGAAGAGGAACCAGTGACCATAGTTGATCGCCAAGTAAAGAAACTACGTTCTAAAGAGATAGCATCTATGAAAGTTATTTGGAAAAAACTATTCGGTAGAAGAAGCGACTTAGAAAGCGGACGATGTCATGCATGACAAGTATCCGTATTTGTTTGAGACTAAAGGTAATTATCATATAAGTTTGAAATTCGAAGACCGAATTTTTTTTAAGGGAGAGAGAATATAGTAACCGAGAGAGAGAGGAAAAAAAAGAGAGAAAAGGAGAGCACATGGGGGGCACATGCCCCCAGTTAAATTTTTCTTTTCCTCTTCTCCCCTACGTCGATCCCCCTTCTATCTCTCACTTTCTTTTCATGTCTTCCCAAAAACAAAAATTTAAAATCTTCTCTTCCTCTTCCCTGATCTCTTATTCATCTCTTCCATCTTCTCATCTCTTCTTCTAGTAATTACACACTATTATCAAACTCACCTTCATCATCTTGCTTCCTTTTCTTTTTCTACGCTATCTCTATTTATTCAAAAATCTCATTTTCTCAAAACCCTCAAATCATGAAATTTCAACTTAATGAGAAAAGGAAAGCATTCAACTTTTGAGTTCCTGTTATTATTGAGACTTCAAAGTAACTCTTCGACTCAATAATTAGCTATATCTCTAATTTTTGTCATCCCTATATTTATGGGTATGCATAAATCTGAATTAGAATTATGGTTAGAAAATTTAGAACTTTTGTCAAAATGAGTAAGATTATGTTAATTGACAACATTAGTAGCTCACAAATATCATTATTGTCATATTTCTAGAGTTGTAGAATTATTGGACATTATTTGGTAGCTTATTGATGCGCTCAGAGTTGCTTCCGGTTCCTTGGAATCAAGTTGTGAATGGATATTATGTCTATAATTATTTTTAAGTATATTATTATCAACATTTAAATTGAATCATTATTTTTAAAATTTGAAAATATTTTATTATTGTGATTTTTTTATTTTTGAAATCAATATTGATTTGTGAAACTTATAATTTTATAAAAAAACACACGAGACGATTTTATATATTTTGTAAAGCATAAATATTTTCTTATTTGACTTTACTGAATTTTTATTAAATTTTAGTACGCATTCTTCTATATATTTGATTTATTATGAAATTCAGTAATATGTTATAATCATTAGAGATTTTTATAAGTGACTTGGTTTGGATTGGTTTGGGAGGCTCTGACTAGAAAATCATAGTTAACGGCGGTTATGACGTTATCTTAGATGCATTCGGCTCAGACCTCAGTTAGTAAGGGCATTGCTAGCCTAACGTGTAGGCCACATGTTGGATCCGTTACACCGTACGGGCACACTAGAGGAAAAGGCTACCCCTAGAGGTGAAGCCGCCCTAAAGATGTAATATTCTATTTGATTTGACTTCTGAAATGAGAACTCCCATTTTAGTTCATTCTGTTTATTTATTTATTTATTTATTTGTATAATTAATTAATATGAATTTATCATCTTTGGAAAGAAATATAATTTTCAGGGTAAAATAACTATTGTTTCGTGTGGGTTATAGATGTAATGTTTATTCACTGAGTTGCAAAACTCATCCTATTATATTCCCATATTTTTCAGATACAGGAGTCATTCCAGGTTCCATTTCACCTGCCCCTCAGTAGATCTTAGTTATTTTGGTGAGTCATTCTTATTTCTAAGGGCTAAGTAATTATGTAATGGAACATTTGCTCAAAATTTAGATTATGTCAATGCTCCATATACCACAGACAGGATCTTTGTGTGGGTTATATTATTTTGAATATATAGCTGTTTAGATAGTAATTATAATTTGGTTATGTAAAACTTATGAATTTAACTGTATACTCTAGTTATCAACTTAATATATATGATGCGAATTTTAGATATATTTAGTTGTAGATATGATTGGAATATGTTATTGTTGTTATAGTTGTAGTTGTCGTTGTTTTTGGAAATGGATGTTTATTATTGATATAGAAAGATAATATTTATATTAGTAAAGTCTTAGAAATAGAGGAGATTCTTTTCTTTTTTCTAAAGATCGGGCCATTTGGCTTGCTGAAGGACTTGTCACTTGATCACCAATCATAACTTGGTTCGAGTCATGACACACATAATATAAAATTACTGCTAGAATTATTTTTTGTATAAGAGCTTCTACAAATCATTTTTAATTATGTGAAAATGATTTTATTTAAGTAATAAAGTAATATGTTAAAAAAAGTAAAAGAAACATCTGTATGTATTACAGATTAGTTCTTGATGGCTTAATATTGTGGCCAACCTAAGAAGAACCTTTTTTATGAGCATGTCGACCCACAAAGAAACACAATTCAAATCATATTTGCATAGAATCATACACGGATTTTTTTTAAATTTTCAATAAATTCATCTTCAAACTGTAACATTTCAAGTTTAAACATATCGTGACAGATATTAATCACAAAGAGTTATTAATTAATCTGTCATTTTATGCTAATTGTGTGCAGATATTATATCGATAATCGATATCATTAAGCGGTGTGTAAATAAGCAAAATGAATAAAAAGACAAGCATGCATATACCAAACATAAACATGGAAAAAAATAAGTTATATCTTATATAATGTCGCTAGAACTTTTTATATGTATCGGAGTTCCTTATAAATACCTCTCTATCCAGTTCAAGGATTGCAATCCTATGGAAGTGTTCGTTCACCCTTACAAAATGTTTTTTCAAGTATTTCTTTACGAACAATATATTTAAAAGATACTAAAAATTTTAAATTTAAAAAAATAAATATATTAGTTTAGGAACTAATTTAATTTATGTCCTTTAAATAGAGACTAAAATGAGTTTTTTAGTATAAATTTAAAAACCAATTAAATTCACATGCAATAATAACATAATAGATGACATATAAATTCCTTTTTCTGCTCTACAATAATCTATATAAAACTCGCCTCACTCTTACACGCGGGTAATAAAAAATTGAACCCTAATCTAATTTTGTGGGTGCCCATCTTGCTATCCACCTTTATAATTATTAAAATTTAATAGATAAAATTAAATTTCAAAATTTATATAACAATTATCAGATACATAACAAATTAAAATAAAAATTTAAAAATAATACAATATTATTAATTATTTTATTAATTATTTTACGTATATTACATACATTATACATATTATATACCGAGATGGGTAGAGACGGATATTACCTAAACCCGATCTCGCCCCCGTCTCGCCCAAGACCCTGCTCTGCACCAGAATAGGTAATTACCCGCCATGTATAAGTATAGGCGAAATGTGTACTTGCAGGTTCAGGTAGTGTTGTCATCTCTACCTTTTACGTAGACCACAAACACCACAACTAGCAACAAACCTCCACTCCAATGCCACCACTTTGTTATCAATATCATTCTTCCCTCTACAACAACAAAAAAAATAATTAATTTTTTAATTTAAAATTATTCTAACAAAAGTTGTGTAAGAGAAAAAGGGTGAGAGAGCCAAATAGAAAAAAGAGGTGGTAGAGGAGCAGAAATATAGCCGAGACACAGGCAGAGGCAACGGTGCTATAGTGGCAGAGGCAAATCCTATAAATACAGTTGTCAAGCTCGAAGAGATAAAAAAGACGAGATAAAAAAAGAAGCAACAAAGAAGCAAGAAGACAACAATAGAAATAGAGACAAAAAGGAGAGGATATGATAAGGCAAAGGTAGATCAAGCAGCATCTATTGTCAAACTCAAGGTAACAGTGAGTGGAGGAGAAAGAGGACAAAATGACAATAAAGGACAGTAATTAAAGAGAGAAGACGAAAGCGATGAAAATAGCGGAAAAGCATGGTGGAGTAAAAGTCGAAGGGTAAGAGAGAAGGCATATGAGGTAGTGTAGCAGTAAAAGTGGGGGAAAAGAGCTGGATGGGTGCGGAAGGGGGGGCGAGAGAAGACAAATAAAATGGTGTGGCAAATGTAGGAAGAATATGATGTGATAAAATTTGAAAAAATTAGACTAATAATTGAGTGTCAAAAAAATTAATGATAGAGGTAGAATTAAAATTTATTTCAAATGATAAAAATAAAATTGAATTAAATTAAGAATGATGCTACGTGTACAAGTTTTTTATAACTAAGTCCAACTAAGTTAGTATAAAGTCCAACAGAAAAAAAATGCATGTATACATCACTCCTTTTTCTTTTTCGCGTTTTTTGCAGAGCACAAATTTTTGTTGGATAGTACAAAAACTTATTGATATAACATACAATTTTTTGAAGCATAACACATAAAAATTTGTATATAATACAAACTTATCGATATATCACAAATATTTTTGCACATAGCACATAAGTTTTTACACAAAGCACATAAATTTTTACTGCGAATGTATTTTGTTAGTTGAGTAAGTCAATGTTCTAGTTATGTAATCTTTTAAATTTTTGTGGTGCAAATCAAAATTTCTGTATTATGAATTAATATTTTTGTATTGTATACCAAAATTTATGTGTTACATGAATAAATAATGGTGCATTTAGATTATAGAAAAAGAAAATAAAATTATGCACTAGATGCAGGAAAAAATTACAATAAAAGAAAACTAGATAAAATTGAGTTATGAAAATAAGCTATTGTATCTCCTACAACTAAAGACGCTTATATATAGGCACGGACTAATAACAACAATAAGGGGTATTTGCCCAAACTATGTTTTTAATTTTTTTAAAAAAATGGTTATATATAATATGCTCACACTTTAAATTTTAAATGATCCCATTATAAATAAATTAAATCCAATTAGTCAAAATTTTAAATTTATTTTTATTTTTCCATCATTTTGATTATTATTTAACCTAATCAAATTTCTTGCGCCGTCACTCTTTTATTTCCTTAAACCATCTTCTTATTTTTATATTTTCAACCTTCTTTTTTTATTGTTTGTCTAGTAGTTATATTCTCTTAATCAAAAGGTAAATTTCAAATTCTCCATATTTTTTATATAGCTCTCCATAACTTTATGTATCTTTCAATTTCATTGTTTCTCTTTTTAGATTTTCGATTACAAATTTTAATTCGAACAAGTATAGTTTAGGTATTAATCTAATTTTTTATTCTCTTCATGACTTTATATATTTTATTTTATTCTCAATTTATTATTCATTCTTATTACTTATTTTTTATCTTTTATTCTATTATATGTACCTATGTTACATATAAAATTTTAAAATAAATAAATTAATTTATTAATTTAGAATATATTTTTTATTTTTAGAAATAGTACTGAAAAATATTTTAATTACAATACATAATTAAAAAGATACATAAAATCTTTCATCTAATATTATATTAAAATTAAATTAAAAAATATATAACAAATTTAATTATTTTAAAAAGAAAGAAAGAAAAAAAATTGTAAATTAAATTTTTACTATTTTATATAAACATATATTTCATATACAGATTTAATTTTTTAATATTTATATATAATTCTAGTTTTAAATTATAAATATTAGTATACCTTAGGTGTTAATGTGCCAACTGATTCAGTTTTTTTATTATTAAATGTGTATAAAAAAATTATTTAGGATAATAAGTTATCTATAATTTAATTAAAATATTTTAAGTTTAATTTTTAGAAATAAAAAATATTTTTTTATAAATTATATATAATAAATATTATTTTAAAAATAAAAAGTGTTCACTAACTTTTTTTAATTTTTATATCTTCGTATAATTAATAATATTCAACAAAAATTTTTTTAGTATATATATTTTTACCCTCACTCTTAAATTAAGGAGCTAACTAAAACTTCAATAGAATTTATATACAAATTTTTGTTGCGTCGAAATTTATGTATTGTGCATCAAAATTTTTGTACTTTAGTTAGTTTTCTGAATATTTATATAGAAGAAGAAGTCAATAGCGACAATGACAAAGGCGTTAAAAAAGGCAATGCTGGTAGCAATGACGACGACGGTTACGATGACGTTGAAAAAACAAAGAAAAAGAAAGCAAAAATAGTTAAAAGGAGAGAAAGTGATGGGGCATAAATGATTTCTATATTTGGACACCTTGCATTTTTGTTAAATTAAATATTGAAGGTACAATCGGAATATTTTAAAAAATGTTAGAAACAAAAAAGGGCTCTTTTTTGTATAAAAGTAAAAATGGTGATATACTTTAATATTGTAATTTTTGGTATTTTTAAAAATTATGGAATGTACATAAATCGGAGGATCCAATTTCTGTACCTCAAAAAAATTTTTTTTTTTAAACATAAATTGGACGGTCTGATTTTGGTATCTCTATAAATTGGACGGTGCGGTGCAATTTTTATATCTCTAACAAATTAAAGGTCCAATTTTTATTTCTCTAATAAAACGATTTCACATTTAAAAATAACATCCCAACAATTCATATTAAAAAAAAAACACCATTACCATTCTAATATAAAAAAAAATTCACAAAAAACATACTTATCCTTCTATTAATGATGAGAGCTATATTTCTCTTTTTAGTTTCATATTTAATTTTGAAAAAAAAATGTGATTGATTTAATTTGCATAATTTGTACCAGCTATTTCTATCGTAGATGGTGTAATATAAGATTAATATTTTTTAATGATGCATAGATTGTTTAATACTTTCATATACATATTATTATGGATATTAAAATTTATAAATTTGGATTATCAAGTAAAATAGTTGAAAGGATCTAAATCGAATTACGATTTTTGAGAATCAATAATGCCCGACAAACATTTTTATTACCTAGTTTACTTCCTTGAGAAGTAATAAAATTTTATTTATGAAATTTAGTACTTGAGGACTTTTTATGGTTAAACTCAAATTTCAACTCAGTAGATTATATAAATTTTAAATCCCTATATTAAACATTTATTATTATCGCATGATATCTCTATTATGTATTATCTATCCATTATCCATTATCCATTATATCCAACTAAAATTGGGTTTTTTCATTTAATGATGAAACTTATATGACTTACTTTGGAAAATATTCCCTGACTTGTTTCACTTAATTCATTCAATCAACTAGTTAATTTAATTTATTTGAAACTTAATATAATGATTAGTAATATAAATAATAAATAACACAAGAAAACAATTGGGTTATTAAATGATCAGAATGCCCATGAAATAAGCTTTGATTAGTAGTTTTCAAAATAATAATAATAATAATAATAATAATAATAATAATAATAATAATAATAATAATATTGTTGTTGTTTTTAATGAGTTTTCATGGCATATTTGTTGGGTTTTTTTCTTTCTTTTGTGAGGCCCAAGCTCAATATTTTGGGAAGTGTATTCTTGCACTCTAGTGTTATAATACTAATTCAGATTTTGGGAGTCATTTGAGAGAAAGAGAGTAGTCACCAAAGAGAGAAAGAGAAGGGAAAAAACAGAATTTCGTTTTTGTCCAAAGTAGTAAATTTCAAATAGCAGTTTTCCAGTTGTTCACCGTTGGTTCGGCTTGAAATTTAAATTGCGTATTCCTATCATCTTGTTCTTCATTCTTGTCAATGGAGATGTTGATTGGATATTTTCAGTGAGAGAAATCGGCTTCGCAAGAGAGAAATTAAGTTTCCCATTTTCACACAGAGCAGCAATCTTGGAATGGCAGTTTCTCATTTTTCACCGTTGGATCGATGTGAAATTTGGACTATAGTTTCTTCACATCTTGTTCTTCATTCTGAACGGTGAAGATTTTAATTGGAGGTCTGAAGAGGGAGAAAGTGGCTTCGACAACAGCTTTATTTTTGGGTATATTTCATCTTCTTGCTTCTTATTTGTGAGCTTTGGTGCTTTGATGTTTTGGCTGGTTATATGCACGTTTTTGTGCTTTGTTTGAGACTCTTTTGTACCTCATTTGATTATAGTGGAGCTATTTCATTGGTCTAGGTGACCCGTGGTTTTTACCTCTCACATTGAGAGGGCTTTTCACGTTAAAATCTCGGTGTGTTCTAGTTATTGCTTTACTTGCTATATTTGCTTGTTATAGTTGCTGCCATATTGTGTTGTGAGTGCTTCCATATTGTTCTTGTGTTGAACATTTGTGTTGTTTTCGCTGCTAGGTTCTTTCATACTGGCATCAGAGCTTGTTGGTATTTTTTGGACTTGTGATTCTGTGAACAATGGAAGCTAATACTAATACTAGTAGGATGATCACACTTAATGGTCCTAATTATGATTTGTGGAAGTCAAAGATGAAAGATTTACTTTATGTCAAAAATTTTCATCAACCAATTTTTGGTACAGAGAAGTCTAATGATAAATCTGATGATGATTGGACTTTGTTGCATAGACAAGTCTGTGAATATATTAGACAGTGGGTTGACGATAATGTGTTGAACCATATTATTGGAGAGACACATGCTCGAACCCTTTGGATTAAACTTGAACAGTTATATGCTAGGAAAATTGGGAATAACAAGATGTTTTTGATCAAGCAGTTGTTGGCTTTAAAGTATACAGATGGAACATCAATGACAGACCACTTGAATAATTTTCAAGGAATTATGAATCAGTTATCTTCTATGGGTATCAAGTTTGATGAAGAGGTTCAAGGATTTTTACTTCTTGACTCCTTACCAGACTCGTGAGAAATTCTCAGAATGTCATTGTCTAATTCTTCTCCTGATGGTGTAATCTCTATGGATCTTGCCAAGAGCAGTGTTTTGAATGAAGAAATGAGAAGAAAGTCACAATGTATATCGACTACACATTCAGATGTTTTTATTTCTGAGTCTAGGGGAAAAACAAAAGTTGAGGTCCTAAAAGTAGAGATCAAAGCAGAAGCAAGTCTCGAGGAAAGTATAAGAATATTGAGTGTCATCATTGTGGTCAAAAGGGACATGTGAAGAGATTTTGTTGGCAACTAAAGAAGGAGAAAGCCTACGCAAGTAAAGATAAGAGCACAAATAAAGATGATGGTAGCAAGGAAGACAAGGTTAATGTAACTCATGATGATTTTCTTGTTGTTGAGGAGTTTGAATCTGTTAACATTGTTGATAATAGCAATAGTTGGGTTATTGATGGTGGTGCTTCTATTCATGTTACATCTAGGAGGGATTTGTTTACATCTTATACTCCTGGTGATTTTAGTGATGTGAAAATGGCTCATCAAGGTGTTGCAAAATGTGCCGGTGTTGGACAGGTTTACTTAGAAACCTCCAACGGTACCAAATTGACTTTGAATCATGTGAAGCATGTTTCAGATATTCGGCTGAACTTACTTTCTGTTGGTAAGTTGTGTGATGAAGACTTTGATAGCTCATTCTCTCGTGATAGTTGGAAGCTCACCAAGGGTTCCATGGTTGTTGCTAGAGGTACTCGACACTCTACTCTTTATTTAACTCAAGCAAAGATTGTGAAAGATGTTGTTAATGTTACTGAGTTTGTTGATGAAACTGTTTTATGGCTTAAAAGATTATGTCATATGAGTGAGAAAGGTATGAATATGTTATCCAAGAGAAATCTTTTATCTGGTTATAAAGTTGCTTTGCAAAAGTGCAACCATTGCTTCGCTGGAAAACAAAACTGGGTTTCTTTCTAGAGCCATCCACCTTCAAAATCGGAGATACTTGACTTGATGCATTCTGATGTATGTGGGCCGATGAAGACAAGAACACTTGGAGGGTCTATCTATTTTGTAACCTTTATTGATGATCATTCTAGGAAATTATGGGTTTATACTTTGAACACCAAAGATCAAGTTTTGAATGTGTTCAAGCAATTTCAAGCTTCTGTTGAAAGAGAAACTTGGAAGAAGTTGAAATGTATTCGTACTGACAATGGTGGTGAGTACTCAGGTCCATTTGATGCTTATTGTAAAGAGCATGGTATAAGACATCAGAAGACTCCTCCAAAGACTCCTCAGTTGAATGGCTTGGCTGAAAGGATGAACAGAACATTGGTTGAAAGAGTTAGGTTCTTATTGTCACAGTCTGGATTGGCAAAATCCTTTTGGGATGAAGCTTTGAGCACTATTGTTCATGTCTTTAACCGGACACCATGTGTTCCCTTGCAATTTGAAGTGCCAAAGAAGGTATGGTCAGGTAAAGATGTTTCTTATGATCATTTAAGAGTCTTTGGATGTAAAGCTTTTGTTCATATTCCCAAAGATGAGAGATCTAAGCAAGCTTGATGTAAAGACTAGGCAGTGTATTTTTATTGGCTATGGCATGGATGAGTTTGGTTACAGGTTTTATGATCCTGTTAGCAAGAAAGTGATTCGAAGTAGAGATGTTGTCTTTGTTGAAGACCAAACATTCCATTTTGATGAATGGATTTTTGACGGTTTAGAATTTCAAAAATGAAATCTCGTTGAAGTATAAAACCAACAATAATCCTCTCATACAAAAATTTGTTTGTCACAAGTACAAACCCCTAAAATCTATAAACCGAAGTATTTAAACCTCGGGTCGTTCTCCCTAGGAATTACAATAAAGTGTCTTGTTATTGGTTGTGAGTTATTTTGGGGTTTTGATAAGAGGCATGAAAGATAAATGGCAAAAAAGTAAACTAACAACTATAAAAGGCTCTTGGTAAGGTGTGAGAACTAGAAGTCCTATCCTAGTTATCCTTCTCAATTGTGATGAGAATTGTTCATTGCTACCACTTAGTTGGAATTGGGCCTCACAACCCTTGAGAATTTGTTGGTCACGTTTTCATTAAAAAATCATAAACCAGCACCGACGCGTACGCGCACAGCACGCGTACGCGTCCATGGGGTAATTCGCAAGGTGCGCGCAAGCGCCAGGTGCGCGCGCGCGTCCATGGGCGAGTTCAACTTCTTTGACTTTTCATGATTTCTCCACTTTGCATGCTTTCCCTCTTCACTCCTTTGATCCATGCCTAGCCTTTTCAATCTGAAATCACTAACAAACATACCAAGGCATCTAGTGGAATCAAAGGTGAATAAAAATCATCAAATTAAGGGTCTAAAAGCATGTTTTCACATCTAAGCACAAATAAGGAGACAATCACAAAACCATGCTATTTCATTGAATAAATGTGGGTAAAAGGTGATAAAATCTCTTAAAATCAATACAAGATAAACCGTCAAAACGGGGTTTATCAATAATGCGGAGAAGTCAATGGTTCAGCCTAGTGCTGATTTTTCTGACCTGAATATTACTCCCTCTATGCCTATGTGATGAGCGGATAATTTGTACGCTTTTTGGCATTGTTTTTAGTATGTTTTTAGTAGGATCTAGTTAGTTTTTAGTATATTTTTATTAGTTTTTAGTTAAAATTCACTTTTCTGGACTTTACTATGAGTTTGTGTGTTTTTCTGTGATTTCAGGTATTTTCTGGCTGAAATTGAGGGACCTGAGCAAAAATCTGATTCAGAGACTGAAAAGGACTGCAGATGCTGTTGGATTCTGACCTCCCTGCACTCAAAGTGAATTTTCTGGAGCTACCGAAGCCCAATTGGCGCGCTCTCAACGGCGTTGGAAAGTAGACATCCTGGGCTTTCCAGCAATATATGATAGTCCATACTTTGCCTAAGATTTGATGGCCCAAACCGGCGTTCAAAGTCACCCTCAGGAATTCCAGCGTTAAACGCTGGAACTGGCACCAAAATGGGAGTTAAACGCCCAAACTGGCATAAAAGCTGGCGTTTAACTCCAAGAGAAGTCTCTGCACGAAAATGCTTCATTGCTCAGCCCAAGCACACACCAAGTGGGCCCGGAAGTAGATTTTTATGTCATTTACTCATTTCTGTAAACCTTAGGCTACTAGTTTTCTATAAGTAGGACCTTTTACTATTGTATTTGTATCTTTTGATCACTTTAGATCTCTAGATCATCTTTGGACGTCTAGTTCTTAGATCATTGGGAGGCTGGCCTCACGGCCATGCCTAGACCTTGTTCTTATGTATTTTCAACGGTGGAGTTTCTACACACCATAGATTAAGGTGTGGAGCTCTGCTGTACCTCGAGTATTAATGCAATTACTATTGTTCTTCCATTCAATTCCGCTTGTTCTTGTTCTAAGATATCACTTGTTCTTCAACTTGATGAATGTGATGATCCGTGACACTCATCATCATTCTCACTCATGAACGTGTGACTGACAACCACCTCCGTTCTACCTTCGATTGGGTGAATATCTCTTGGATTCCTGATTGCACGATGCATGGTTGATCGCCTGACAACCGAGTGCTCGCCTGACAACCGAGCCAACCATTCCGTGAGATCAGAGTCTTCGTGGTATAGGCTAGAACTGATGGCGGCATTCAAGAGAATCCGGAAGGTCTAACCTTGTCTGTGGTATTCTGAGTAGGATTCAATGATTGAATGACTGTGACGTGCTTCAAACTCCTAGCAGGCGGGGCGTTAGTGACAGACGCAAAAGAATCGCTGGATTCTATTCCGGCCTGACCGAGAACCGATAGATGATTAGCCATGCTGTGACAGAGCATAGGAACATTTTCACTGAGAGGATGGGAGGTAGCCACTGACAACGGTGAAACCCTACATAAGCTTGCCATGGAAAGGAGTAAGAAGGATTGGATGAAGACAGTAGGAAAGCAGAGAGACAGAAGGGAAGGCATCTTCATGCGCTTATCTGAAGTTCCTACCAATGAATCACATAAGTATCTCTATCTTTATCTTTATGTTTTTATGCGTTCATCACCATATCCATTTGAGTTTGCCTGACTAAGATTTACAAGATGACCATAGCTTGCTTCATACTAACAATCTCTGTGGGATCGACCCTTACTCGCGTAAGGTTTATTACTTGGACGACCCAGTACACTTGCTGGTTAGTTGTGCGAAGTTGTGTTTATGCCATGGTAGTGAGCACCAAGTTTTTGGCGCCATTACTAGGGATTATTAGAGTTTTGAAAAGTATTGATCACAATTTCGTGCACCAAGTTTTTGGCGCCGTTACCGGGGATTGTTCGAATATGGACAACTGACGGTTCATCTTGTTGCTTAGATTAGGTATTTTTTTTTCTTCAGAGTTCTTAAGAATGAATTCTAGTGTTTCAAGGTGATGTTCTTATCATCACCAAAGCTGATTGATCTTCATCAATTTAGCTCTTGAATGCAATGTTCTGCTGAAGCTTGGCTGACCATGTCTAATTCCTTTAGACTGAAGCTTTAGACTAACATTGCATGATTCTTGGAATTCTCCTTAAGAATTTTGATACCTTTATTCTCTTTTTCCACTTAATTTTCGAAAAAAAAAATTTACAAAATCATAAAAACAAAAAAATATTCTATGTTTCTTGTTGAGACACTAGTCTTATTTTAAGTTTGGTGTCCATTGCATGCATTCATTCATGTGTCTTAAGGATCTTCAAGTAAATCTTGATGATTTTCGTGCTCTGATCTTTAAATTCAATTGACTTGAGTGTTTTATGTGTCTCATATGCATTCTCATTTTGTTAGTGTCAGTAGTATACAAACTGCTAAGTTTGGTGTCTTGCATGCATTGTTATTTGATTCTTGTTGCATTTTGATTTTTCCTTATTATTAAAAATCCAAAAATATTTTTTAATTTGTGTCTTCTCAAGTCAATAATACAGAGAATTGAAGATTTAGAACATACAGCAGAGGAATTGCACAGAAAAAGCTGGGCGTTCAAAACGCCCAGTGAAGAAGGACAGACTGGCGTTTAAACGCCAGCCAGGGTACCTGGTTGGGCGTTTAACGCCCAAAAGGGTATAGTTTTGGGCGTTAAACGCCAGAATGTGCACCATTATGGGCGTTTAACGCCAGGATGGCTAAAGGGGGAAGATTTTGTTTTCAAATCAATTTTTTTTTTAAGTTTTCAAAGTTTTTCAAAATCAAATCTTTTTTCAAATCAATTTTTCAATCAAATCTTTTTCAAAATCAATTTATTAAAAATACTTACTATCAATTAATGATTTGATTCAACATTTCAAGTATGTTGCCTTTTCTGTTGAGGAAGGTTTAATGTTTGAATCATATCTTCTCTTGTTAGCCAAGTTTTTAATTTTCAAAATCAAATCTTTTTAAAATGTTTTTCAAATCATATCTTCTCAATCACATCTTTTTTAAAATCAATCATATCTTCTTAACCACATCTTTTTCAAAATAGTTTTCAATCAAATCTTTTTTTTCTCTAATTTAAAATTTTTTTTTCAAAAATCACTTGATTTCTTTCCCACACCTATTTTCGAAAATCAAGTAATGTTTTTCAAAAATGTTTTCAAAACCTTTTACTTAATTTTCAAAAAAATTACTTCCCTTCTTCTCACATCTTTCTATTTATGGACTAACACTATCCCTTAATGCAAAATTCGAACTCCATCTTCTTTGATAAGTTCGAATTTTCTACTTCTGTCTTCTACTCTTCTTTTCCTCTGACACCTCAGAGAATCTCTATACTGTGACATAGAGGATTCCACATTTTCTTGTTCTCTTCTCTTTCTTATGAGCAGGAGCAGAGACAAAAGCATTCTTGTTGAGGCAGACCCTGAACCTGAAGGGACCTTAAATAGAAAGCTAAGAGAAGCCAAAGCACAACTCTCTTTAGAGGACCTGACCGAATTCTTCAAAGAAGAAGAACACATGGCAGCCGAAAACAACAATGCCAACAATGCAAGGAAGGTGCTGGGTGACTTTACTGCACCTACTCCCGATTTCTATGGGAGAAGCATCTCTATCCCTGCCATTGGAGCAAACAACTTTGAGCTTAAGCCTCAATTAGTTTCTCTAATGCAACAGAATTGCAAGTTCCATGGACTTCCATTGGAAGATCCTCATCAGTTTTTAGCTGAGTTCTTGAAAATCTGTGACACTGTCAAGACTAATGGGGTTGACCCTGAGGTCTACAGACTTATGCTATTCCCTTTTGCTGTAAGAGACAGAGCTAGGACATGGTTGGACTCACAACCTAAAGAAAGCCTGGACTCTTGGGAAAAGCTAGTCAATGCCTTCTTGGCAAAGTTCTTTCCACCTCAAAAATTGAGTAAGCTTAGAGTGGAAGTCCAAACCTTCAGACAGAAGGAAGGAGAATCCCTCTATGAAGCTTGGGAAAGATACAAACAATTAATCAGAAAGTGTCCCTCTGACATGCTTTCTGAATGGAGCATCATAGGTATTTTCTATGATGGTCTCTCTGAACTATCCAAGATGTCTTTGGATAGCTCTGCTGGAGGATCTCTTCATCTGAAGAAGACGCCTACTGAAGCTCAAGAACTGATTGAAATGGTTGCAAATAACCAATTCATGTACACTTCTGAAAGAAATCCTGTGAACAGTGGGACTAGTCAGAAGAAAGGAGTTCTTAAGATTGACACTCTGAATGCCATATTGGCTCAGAACAAAATATTGACTCAACAAGTCAATATGATTTCTCAAAGTCTGTCTGAAATGCAAAATGCACCAAGCAGTACTAAGGAGGCTTCATCTGAGGAAGAAGCCTATGATCCTAAGAACCCTTCAATGGAAGAGGTGAATTACATGGGAGAACCCTATGGAAACACCTATAATCCTTCATGGAGAAATCATCCAAATTTTTCATGGAAGGATCAACAGAGACCTCAACAAGGTTTCAACAATAATAATGGTGGAAGAAACAGGTTTAGCAATAACAAGCCTTTTCCATCATCTTCTCAGCAATAGACAGAGAGTTCTAAGCAGAATACCTCTGACTTAGCAACCATGGTCTCTGATCTGATCAAAACCACTCAAAGTTTCATGACTGAAACAAGGTCCTCCATTAGAAACTTGGAGGCACAAGTGGGTCAGCTGAGCAAGAAAATTACTGAACTCCCTCCTAGTACTCTCCCAAGCAATACAGAAGAAAATCCAAAAGGAGAGTGCAAGGCCATCAACATGGCCGAATTTTGGGAGGAAGAAGAAGCAGTGAACGCCACTGAGGAGGACCTCAATGGACGTCCACTGGCCTCCAATGAGTCCCCCAATGAGGAACCATGGCAATCTGGGGCTCAAGATGAGACCATAGAGATTCCATTGGACTTACTTCTGCCATTCATGAGCTCTGATGAGTATTCTTCCTCTGAAGAGGATGAGTATGTCACTGAAGAGCAAGTTGCTAAATACCTTGGAGAAATCATGAAGCTAAATGACAAGTTATTTGGAAATGAGACTTGGGAGGATGAACCTCCTTTGCTCACCAAAGAACTGGATGACTTGTCTAGGCAGAAACTACCTCAAAAGAGACAGGATCCTGGGAAGTTTTCAATACCTTGTACCATAGGCACCATGACCTTCAAGAAGGCCTTGTGTGACTTAGGGTCAAGTGTAAACCTCATGCCTCTCTCTGTAATGGAGAAATTAGGGATCTCTGAGGTGCAAGCTGCAAAAATCTCACTAGAGATGGCAGACAATTCAAGAAAACAAGCCCATGGACTTGTAGAGGATGTTCTGGTTAAAGTTGAAGACCATTACATCCCTACTGATTTCATAGTCCTAGAGACTGGGAAGTGCATGGATGAATCCATCATCCTTGGCAGACCCTTCCTAGCCACAGCAAGGGCTGTGATTGATGTTGATAGAGGAGAGTTGATCATTCAAGTGAATGAAGAATCCTTGGTGTTTAAGACCCAAGGATATCCCTCTGTCATCATGGAGAGGAAGCATGAAGAGCTTCTCTCAAAGCAGAGCCAAACAGAGCCCCCACAATCAAACTCTAAGTTTGGTGTTGGGAGGCCACAACCAAACTCTAAGTTTGGTGTTGAACCCCCACATTCAAACTCTAAGTTTGGTGTTGGGAGGTCCCAACATAGCTCTGAGCATTTCTGAGGCTCCATGAGAGTCCTCTGTCAAGCTAATGACGTTAAAGAAGCGCTTGTTGGGAGGCAACCCAATGTTTTATAATTAACTATTTTCCTTTGTCATTTTATTTTTTTGTAGGTTGATGATCATGAGAAGTCACAAAATCAATGAAAAAAGAAAAAACAGAATGAAAAACAGGAAGAAAAATAGCACACCCTGGAGGACGCACCTACTGGTGTTTAAACGCCAGTGAGGTTAGCAGATGGGCGTTTAACGCCCAGTCTGGCACCATTCTGGGCGTTTAACGCCAGAAAGGGGCACCAGACTGGCGTTAAACGCCAGAAAAGGGCAAGAAGCTGGCATTAAACGCCAGAAATGGGCACCAGCCCGGCGTTTAACGCCAAAATTGGCACAAAACGAGATTTTGCTTGCCATTTGGTGCAGGGATGACTTTTCCTTGACACCTCAGGATCTGTGGACCCCACAGGATCCCCACCTACCCCACCACTCTCTCTCTTCTTCTTCTCCCATTCACCAATCACCTCAACACCTCTTCCCCAAAAACCCTTCACCTATCAAATCCCATCTTTCTCTTCACCACTCACATCCATCCTTCATAAAACCCCACCTACCTCACCATTCAAATTCAAACCACTTTCCCACCCAAACCCACCCTCAAATGACCGAACCCTACCCTTCCCCCTCTCCTATATAAACCCTCCTTCACTCCTCCCTTTCCACACACCCTAAACACCATTTCTCTCCCCTTTGGCCGAACACAAAGCCATTCCCTTTCTCCTCATTTCTTCTTCTTCTCCTCTCTTCTTCCTTCTTTTGCTCGAGGACAAGCAAACCTTTTAAGTTTGGTGTGGTAAAAGCATTGCTTTTTGTTTTTTCATAACCATTTATGGCATCCAAGGCCGGAGAAACCTCTAGAAAGAGGAAAGGGAAGGCAAAAGCTTCCACCTCCGAGTCATGGGAGATGGAGAGATTCATCTCAAGGGTGCATCAAGACCACTTCTATGAAGTTGTGGCCTTGAAGAAGGTGATCCCCGAGGTCCCTTTTTCACTCAAAAAGAGTGAATATCCGGAGATCCAACATGAGATCCGAAGAAGAGGTTGGGAAGTTCTTACCAACCCCATTCAACAAGTCGGAATCTTGATGGTTCAAGAGTTCTATGCCAATGCATGGATCACCAATAACCATGATCAAAGTGTGAACCCGGATCCAAAGAATTATCTTACTATGGTTCGGGGGAAATACTTGGATTTTAGTCTGGAAAGTGTAAGGTTGGCATTCAATTTGCCCATGATGCAAGGAGATGAGCACCCTTACACTAGAAGGGTCAACTTTGATCAAAGGTTGGACCAAGTCCTCACAATCATATGTGAAGAGGGCGCCCAATGGAAGAGAGATTCAAGAGGGAAGCCGGTTCAATTGAGAAGGCATAACCTCAAACCCGTGGCTAGAGGATGGTTAGAGTTTATACAACGCTCAATCATTCCCACTAGCAACCGGTCCGAAGTTACCATAGACCGGGCTATCATGATTCATAGCATCATGATTGGAGAAGAAATAGAAGTTCATGAGGTTATAGCTCAAGAGCTTTATAAGGTGGCGGACAAGTCCTCTACCTTGGCAAGATTAGCCCTTCCTCATCTCATTTGTCACCTCTGTTATTCAGTTGAAGTTGACATAGAGGGAGACATCCCTATTGATAAGGACAAGCCCATCACTAAGAAGAGGGTGGAGCATCAAGAACACTCCATCATCCTCCATGAAATTAGAGAAGATCAAAGAATCATGAGAGAGGAGCAACAAAGACAAGGAAGAGACATTGAGGAGCTCAAGCACTCCATAAGATCTTCAAGAGGAAGAAAGAGCCGCCATCACTAAGGTGGACCCGTTCTTTGATTTCCTTGTTCTTTATTCTTCTGTTTTTCGAATTTTATGCTTATGTTTATCTATGTTTGTGTCTTGTGATCATTAGTGTCTTAGTGTCTATGCCTTAAAGTTATGAATGTCCTATGAATCCACCACCTCTCTTAAATAAAAACGTGCTTAATTGAAAAAGAAAAAGAATTGCATGAATTTTGAATTTTATAACAGTTTAATTATTTTGATGTGGTGGCAATATTTTTGTTTTCTGAATGTATGCTTAAACAGTGCATATGTATCTTGAATTTGTGGTTCATGAATGTTGGCTCTTGAAAGAATGATGAAAAAGGAGACATGTTACTGAGGATCTGAAAAATCATAAAAATGATTCTTGAAGCAAGAAAAAGCAATGAAAAAAAAATCGAAAAAAAAAGAAAACGAAAAAAAAAAGAGAGAGGAAAAAAAAAGAGAGAGGAAAAAAAAAGAAAAAGAAATAAAGTTGTGATCCAAGGCAAAAAGAGTGTGCTTAAGAACCCTGGACACCTCTAATTGGGGACTCTAGCAAAGCTGAGTCACAATCTGAAAAGGTTCACCCAATTATGTGTCTGTGGCATGTATGTATCCGGTGGTAATACTGGAAGACAGAGTGCTTTGGGCCACAGCCAAGACTCAATAAGTAGCTATGTTCAAGAATCATCATACTCTACTAGGAGAATCAATAACACTATCTGGATTCTGAGTTCCTAAAGAAGCCAATCATTCTGAATTTCAAAGGATAGAGTGAGATGCCAAAACTGTTCAGAGGCAAAAAGCTAAAAGCCCCGCTCATCTAATTAATACTGATCTTCACAGATGTTTTTGGGATTCATTACATATTCTCTTCTTTTTATCTTATTTGATTTTCAGTTGCTTGAGGACAAGCAACAATTTAAGTTTGGTGTTGTGATGAGCGGATAATTTGTACGCTTTTTGGCATTGTTTTTAGTATGTTTTTAGTAGGATCTAGTTAGTTTTTAGTATATTTTTATTAGTTTTTAGTTAAAATTCACTTTTCTGGACTTTACTATGAGTTTGTGTGTTTTTCTGTGATTTCAGGTATTTTCTGGCTGAAATTGAGGGACCTGAGCAAAAATCTGATTCAGAGACTGAAAAGGACTGCAGATGCTGTTAGATTCTGACCTCCCTGCACTCGAAGTGGATTTTCTGGAGCCACAGAAGCCCAATTGACGCGCTCTTAACGGCGTTGGAAAGTAGACATCCTGGGCTTTCCAGCAATATATGATAGTCCATACTTTGCCCAAGATTTGATGGCCCAAACCGGCGTTCAAAGTCACCCTCAGGAATTCCAGCGTTAAACGTTGGAACTGGCACCAAAATGGGAGTTAAACGCCCAAACTGGCATAAAAGCTGGCGTTTAACTCCAAGAGAAGTCTCTGCACGAAAATGCTTCATTGCTCAGCCCAAGCACACACCAAGTGGGCCCGGAAGTGGATTTTTATGTCATTTACTCATTTCTGTAAACCTTAGGCTACTAGTTTTCTATAAGTAGGACCTTTTACTATTGTATTTGTATCTTTTGATCACTTTAGATCTCTAGATCATCTTTGGACGTCTAGTTCTTAGATCATTGGGAGGCTGGCCTCACGGCCATGCCTAGACCTTGTTCTTATGTATTTTCAACGGTGGAGTTTCTACACACCAAAGATTAAGGTGTGGAGCTCTGCTGTACCTCGAGTATTAATGCAATTACTATTGTTCTTCCATTCAATTCCGCTTGTTCTTGTTCTAAGATATCACTTGTTCTTCAACTTGATGAATGTGATGATCCGTGACACTCATCATCATTCTCACTCATGAACGTGTGACTGACAACCACCTCCGTTCTACCTTCGATTGGGTGAATATCTCTTGGATTCCTGATTGCACGATGCATGGTTGATCGCCTGACAACCGAGTGCTCGCCTGACAACCGAGCCAACCATTCCGTGAGATCAGAGTCTTCGTGGTATAGGCTAGAACTGATGGTGGCATTCAAGAGAATCCGGAAGGTCTAACCTTGTCTGTGGTATTCTGAGTATGATTCAATGATTGAATGACTGTGACGTGCTTCAAACTCCTAGCAGGCGGGGCATTAGTGACAGACGCAAAAGAATCGCTGGATTCTATTCCGGCCTGACCGAGAACCGACAGATGATTAGCCATGCTGTGACAGAGCATAGGAACATTTTCACTGAGAGGATGGGAGGTAGCCACTGACAACGGTGAAACCCTACATAAGCTTGCCATGGAAAGGAGTAAGAAGGATTGGATGAAGACAGTAGGAAAGCAGAGAAACGGAAGGGAAGGCATCTTCATGCGCTTATCTGAAGTTCCTACCAATGAATTACATAAGTATCTCTATCTTTATCTTTATGTTTTTATGCGTTCATCACCATATCCATTTGAGTTTGCCTGACTAAGATTTACAAGATGACCATAGCTTGCTTCATACTAACAATCTCTGTGGGATCGACCCTTACTCGCGTAAGGTTTATTACTTGGACGACCCAGTACACTTGCTGGTTAGTTGTGCGAAGTTGTGTTTATGCCATGGTAGTGAGCACCAAGTTTTTGGCGCCATTACTAGGGATTATTAGAGTTTTGAAAAGTATTGATCACAATTTCGTGAACCACTATGGTAGAAGATGGTAGAGTTGAAGCTCAAATTAATGAGCATGATATAAGTGCAGGTGAAGATGGAACAGTTGATCCGATACTTGATGAAGTTGGTGATGATGATCAAGATGAAGAACTAGCTTTAGAAATTCCTGCAGATCCACTTAGAAGGTCTATAAGAGAGAGAAAGCCTTCGTCAAGGTATTCTCCACATGAGTTTGTTTTGTTGACTGATGGGGGAGAACCTGAATGCTTTAGAAAGGCTATTGAAGATGAAAGCAAAGCTCAATGGCTTGAAGCTATGCAAGAAGAAATGAAGTCTGTTCATACCCTGGGTCAAGCTGTCCGACCCGGGATGTTTAGCGACAAGCCGACCGACCTCTTCAGGTCAGACTATCCGACCTCTTCTCAAAGAGCTCGGCTAATGCCCGACATCTTCTCAAAGAGCTCGGCCAAATCGCCAAAGGAGCCCAAAGCAGGCCCAAAATGAAGGAACACAGCCCAATCTAAAGGCAGCCAAAGCCCAAAAAGATAAAGGCGGTCCCCCTAAAGATAAGATGACTTCACTCAAAGATAAGATAAGATAAGATAAGATAAGATAACTATCTTATCTCCAGAGAGGTCACTCCTCACCACTATAAATACACTGGAGCACCCAGGTATAACTCATACTCTGATTCAACATAAAACCTGCTTAATACCCTTGCTAACTTAAGCATCGGAGTCCCTTGCAGGTACCCCCACCCTCCGAGGATGAAGGATCAGCACCACCACCAAGTCCAACAAGTCGGACACAACAGCTCCGACCAGCACAGAAGATCTCGTCTGAGATTGACCTACAGTTTCAAGGCCAAAGCTAATCGATCCTCTCATGAGGATAGCTCCTGCAAGGACCAAGATCCATTCACCAAAGAGATCATGAAAGCTAAAGGTCCCAAAGGACTTCAAAGCTCCAGACATGATTCTGTACGATGGCACATCAGATCCAAGCCATCATCTTAGCAATTTCAGAAGCAGGATGTATTTCACGGAGGCCTCAGATGCAATCCGTTATTTTCCATACAGAAGGACAAAGCCAAACACGCACCGAGCCTATTAGGGATCAAGCAAGGAGATCGAGAGAGCCTTCGCAACAACATGGAAAGATTCAACAAAACATGTATGGGCATACAAGGTCTGCCAACAGACGCAGCTATCGGGGGCCTCATCAATGGTCTACGAGAAGGACCTTTTAGCCACTCAATATCCAGGAAGCACCCAAACATCTCTAAACGAGGTACAAGAACGAGCAGAGAAGTACATCAACATGGAGGAAAAATCTCGACTAGGAGAGATCTCAAAAACCAAATATTCCTACTCCTATCGGGATAAGGATAAAGAGTCCAAGAAAAAAGAAGATCAACATGGAGAGAAGCCTAGAAAAGACCACAATTACATCCCTTCGGGTGTCTCTTGTGGATGTCTACCGAGAAATATGCAACACTGAGAAGATCCCATCAACTCGCCCAATCAAAAACAAAAGAGGTCGGACGAGTTGAAGGTCCACCTCACACCAAAGAGGTCGGACGCGTTGAAGGTCCACCTCACACCAAAGAGGTCGGACTAGTTGAAGGTCCACCTCACGCCGAAGAGGTTGGACAAGTTGAAGGTCCAGCTCACACCAAAGAGGTCGGACAAGTTGAACGTCCACGCACCAAAGAGGTCGGGCGAGTTGAACGTCCACCTCACACCCCTGAGAGACATGTTCATAGAGGATTTGCAGGAGGAGGGATCTCTAAATCATCTCGCAAAGAACACCTCAAAGAGGTATATTAAGGAAGGGAGAGAGGTTTGAATAGGACTACGGGGTGCAAACAAGCCTTCCGAGATTTTTAAAATTCTTGGGGCAACCACCCATTCTTACCCAACCAAGGGAAAGTGAAAAGCTCATATTATACCTCGTAGTGGGAAGTCTGGCAATAGCCTCATCACTTATCCGAAATTGATCTTCGACATAAAGCTCAGACAGCCATCAAATCACAGTATCTGGCCGACTTTATTACAGAGTACACTGACACCCCGCGAAATCCTATAAAATGAAAACTCTACATGGACGACTCTTCAAACAAAACCGGGAGTGGTGCAGGCGTAATTATATAAAGCGATCAGGAAAGCCAAATCAAGCTAAATGACCAAGCTGAATACGAGGCACTACTCGCTGGTTTAAGGCTAGCTAAGAAGGTAGGAGCTTACCATGTCCAGTGATTCACAAGTAGTAACCTCACAAATAGAAGGGAGCAACCAAGCGGAGGATCCCACCATGAAAAAATACCTCGAGTAATTCGGGGGACCCTGGACAAAACTAGAGAACAGCTCGGACAATTCGGGGGACCCTGGACAAAAACAAAAAACAGCTCAGACATTTTGGGGAATATGAAGTCCAACACATACCTCGGGAGCAGAATGCCTGAGCTGATGCACTTTCAAAATCAGCCAACACCAAACCAGGGGGCAATAACAAAAGCCTCATCCAGGCTACATTACAAGACCACAACAAGGAAGGAAAACAAACCCTCTCCCCGGGGTCCGGCGACACCAACTCATTCTACGGAACCTCCTAAGTCGCACACAGTACTCAGGGTCAGCCACAATAACACGCATTAAAACTATGAAATCCAGTCAATCAGACATGCCGTCCGGGATCTTAGTAGACATCTCAGTAACTTTTTTCAAGAAGACATAGGTCAACCGTGGGGTTATTACCAAACAACTCGGACAAATAAGGAAACAACTCGGACAATAACAACAAAACATCAAGTGTCAGATACAACAGTAAAAGGAAAATCCCAGGACTCACACGAAAGTCCAGGGGCACCCTTTGGAGGCAACAAGAGAGCAAAAACCCAAGTACAAAGTCAAAGCTTTACATCAAAAGCATGTTAGCTTCTACATTGCCCCACCAGAGGAACTCATCAATGTAACATCACCTTGGTCGTTCACAGAATGAGGACTCGACCTCCTCGGACCCCTTCCCCAAAGATCGGGACAAGTCATGTTCCTCATTGTAGGGGTGGATTACTTCACAAAATGGATTGAGACTGAGCCCCTAGCTAATGCCACTGCTCAAAGAAGTCAGAAATTCTTGTACAGAAACATTGTTACAAGGTATGTGGTTCCTTACTCCATCACCACAGACAATGACACTCAATTCACAGATGCAGGCTTTAGAAAGTTGGTAGCCGACTTGAAAATAAAGCACCAATTCGCATCCGTAGAACACCCACAAGCTAATGGACAAGCAGAAGCTGCCAATAAGGTCATACTAGCCGGGTTAAAACGGAAGCTACAGGACGCAAAGGGAGCTTGGGCTAAAGAGCTCCCACAAGTCCTATGGGTATATCGGACAACTCCACATTTCACCACAAAGGAATCACTTTTCCGATTGGCTTATGGAATGGAGGCAATGATCCCAGTGGAGGTCGAAGAAGGATCGCCCAGACAGATCCACAACAGTGAAGAGGCCAACTCCCAACTTCAAAAGGAAGAACTCGACCTACTTCCAGAAATTTGAGAAAGAGCTCAGACCAAGGAAGAGGTGTTAAAACGTCAAATGGCCTCAAGATACAATTGGAAGGTAACCTAGCAATGACGATCTCATCCTAATCTGAAATGACATCAAAATAGGTCGGTCAGGAGAAGAGAAGCTAGCAGCCAACTGGAAAGGATCATACCAAGTTGTTCAGAAGAACTGGGGAAAGGTTACTACAAAAGTGTCCAACCTCGAGGGACAAGAGCCTGCAAAGGGCGCCAGGCCAAGATCCAAAAAGATTGCCCGACCTAGAAAGGTAAGTGCAAACATGTACACATTCTTATCTTCATTTTATTAAAAAATTGCAGATTCCCTAAAAAGTTTCCTACCAAGACGCCCGACTACAGCAGGTCGGCAAGGTGAACACCAGATTCACCGCCCAATCACGACAAAGTCGGCAAGATGAAAACCAAATTTATCGTCCGATTACAAAGCGACAAGTCGGCAAGGTAAAAACCAACTTCACCGCCCGACCACGATGAAAACTGAATTCATCATTTGATTTCGACAAAGGTCGATGATGAGCGGATAATTTGTACGCTTTTTGGCATTGTTTTTAGTATGTTTTTGGTATGATATAGTTAGTTTTTAGTATATTTTTATTAGTTTTTAGCTAAAATTCACTTTTCTGGACTTTACTATGAGTTTGTGTGTTTTTCTGTGATTTCAGGTATTTTCTGGCTGAAATTGAGGGACCTGAGCAAAAATCTGATTCAGAGACTGAAAAGGACTGCAGATGCTGTTGGATTCTGACCTCCCTGCACTCGAAGTGAATTTTCTGGAGCTACAGAAGCCTAATTGGCGCGCTCTCAACGGCGTTGGAAAGTAGACATCTTGGGCTTTCCAGAAATATATGATAGTTCATACTTTGCCCAAGATTTGATGGCCCAAACCGGCGTTCAAAGTCACCTTCAAGATTTCCAGCGTTAAACGCCGGAACTGGCACCCAAATGGGAGTTAAACGCCCAAACTGGCACTAAAGCTGGCGTTTAACTCCAAGAAGAGTCTCTACACGAAAATGCTTCATTGCTCAGCCCAAGCACACACCAAGTCGGCCCGGAAGTGGATTTTTATGTCATTTACTCATCTCTGTAAACCTTAGGCTACTAGTTCTCTATAAGTAGGACCTTTTACTATTGTATTTGAAGACTTTGGTAGCTATCTTCATTTTTATGCTATCTTAGATCATTGGGAGGCTGGCCTCACGGCCATGCCTAGACCTTGTTCTTATGTATTTTCAACGGTGGAGTTTCTACACACCATAGATTAAGGTGTGGAGCTCTGCTGTACCTCGAGTATTAATGCAATTACTATTGTTCTTCCATTCAATTCCGCTTGTTCTTGTTCTAAGATATCACTTGTTCTTTAACTTGATGAATGTGATGATCCGTGACACTCATCATCATTCTCACCTATGAACGTGTGACTGACAACCACCTCCGTTCTACCTTCGATTGAGTGAATATCTCTTGGATTCCTGATTGCACGATGCATGGTTGATCGCCTGACAACCGAGTGCTCGCCTGACAACCGAGCCAACCATTCCGTGAGATCAGAGTCTTCGTGGTATAGGCTAGAACTGATGGCGGCATTCAAGAGAATCCGGAAGGTCTAACCTTGTCTGTGGTATTCTGAGTAGGATTCAATGATTGAATGACTGTGACGTGCTTCAAACTCCTAGCAGGCGGGGCGTTAGTGACAGACGCAAAAGAATCGCTGGATTCTATTCCGGCCTGACCGAGAACCGACAGATGATTAGCCATGCTGTGACAGAGCATAGGAACGTTTTCACTGAGAGGATGGGAGGTAGCCACTGACAACGGTGAAACCCTACATAAGCTTGCCATGGAAAGGAGTAAGAAGGATTGGATGAAGACAGTAGGAAAGCAGAGAGACGGAAGGGAAGGCATCTTCATGCGCTTATCTGAAGTTCCTACCAATGAATTACATAAGTACCTCTATCTTTATCTTTATGTTTTTATGCGTTCATCACCATATCCATTTGAGTTTGCCTGACTAAGATTTACAAGATGACCATAGCTTGCTTCATACTAACAATCTCCGTGGGATCGACCCTTACTCGCGTAAGGTTTATTACTTGGACGACCCAGTGCACTTGCTGGTTAGTTGTGCGAAGTTGTGTTAATGCCATGGTATTGAGCACTAAGTTTTTGGAGTTCATGACCGGGGATTATGAGAGTTGTGAAAAGTATTGTTCACAATTTCGCGCACCAAGTTTTTGGCGCCGTTGCCGGGGATTGTTCAAGTTTTGAGCAAGCTTTTGGTCCGGTAACATCAATGCCAAGATCTGGCAACAGCACCAAGTTTTTGGCGCCGTTGCCGGGGATTGTTTAGTTTGGACAACTGACGGTTCATCTTGTTGCTTAGATTAGGTATTTATTTTCGAAATTCTTGAAGATGAATTCTAGAGTTTCATGATGATTTGTTGAAGTCTGGCTGGCTGTGAAGCCATGTCTAATTTCATTGGACCGAGATTTCAACTTATCATCATAATAGCTTGTTGATTTCTATCAATCTTGCTATTGGAGCAGTGATCTGCTAAGGCTTGGCTGGCCATTGGCCATGTCTAGTGTTTTAGACCGAAGCTTTCTTTGAAAGCTTGGCTGGCTGTGAAGCCATGTCTAATTCCTGGACCGGAGTCTTAGACTAACATTGCACTGATTCCTGGAATTCTCATTAAGAATTTTGATATCTTTTTCCATCTAATTTTCGAAAAACACAAAAAAATCAAAAAAATCATAAAATCCAAAAATTTCTTGCTTGAGTCTAGTGTCTCATCTTAAGTTTGGTGTCAATTGCATGCATTCATTCATGTGTCTTAAGAATCTTCAAGTAATTCTTGATGATTTTCGTCCTCTGATCTTTAAATTCAATTGACTTGAGTGTTTTATGTGTCTCATATGCATTCTCATTTTGTTAGTGTCAGTGGCATACAAACTGCTAAGTTTGGTGTCTTGCATGCATTGTTATTTGATTCTTGTTGCATTTTAATTTATCCTTATTATTAAAAATCCAAAAATATTTTTAATTTGTGTCTTCTCAAGTCAATAATACAGAGAATTGAAGATTCAGAACATACAGCAGAGGAATTGCACAGAAAAAGTTGGGCGTTCAAAACGCCCAGTGAAGAAGGACAGACTGGCGTTTAAACGCCAGCCAGGGTACCTGGTTGGGCGTTTAACGCCCAAAAAGGTATAGTTTTGGGCGTTAAACACCAGAATGTGCACCATTCTGGGCGTTTAACGCCAGGATGGCACAAGGGGGAAGATTCTGTTTTTCAATACAATTTTTTTCAGGTTTTCAAAGTTTTTCAAAATCAAATCTTTTTCAAATCATATCTTTTCAATCATATGTTTTCAAAATCAATCTTTTCAATCAAATCTTTTTCAAAATC
This sequence comes from Arachis hypogaea, assembly GCF_003086295.3. Taxonomy (NCBI): domain Eukaryota; kingdom Viridiplantae; phylum Streptophyta; class Magnoliopsida; order Fabales; family Fabaceae; genus Arachis; species Arachis hypogaea. Next base: position 68,485,098 of record NC_092037.1, read on the forward strand.
AATTTCTTTCTATTTTCAAAGATACTTGCTACCAATTAATGATTTGATTCAACATTTCAAGTATGTTGCCTTTTCTGTTGAGAAAGGTTTAATGTTTGAATCATATCTTTTCTTGTTAGCCAAGTTTTTAATTTTCAAAATCAAATCTTTTTTTTAATGTTTTTCAAATCATATCTTCTCAATCACATCTTTTTAAAACCAATCATATTTTCTTAACCACATCTTTTTCAAAATAATTTTCTATCAAATCTTTTTGATTTCTAATTTCAAAATCTTTTTCAAAAAATCACTTTATTTCTTTCCCACTTTCATTTTCGAAAATTAAGTAATGTTTTTCAAAAATGTTTTCAAAATTTTTTACTTAATTTTCGAAAATCATTTCCCTTCTTCTCACATCCTTCTATTTATGGACTAACACTATTCCTTAATGCAAAATTCGAACTCCATCTTCTTTGATAAGTTCGAATTTTCTACTCCTGTCTTCTACTTTTCTTTTCCTCTGACACATAAAGGAATCTCTATACTGTGACATAGAGGATTCCATATTTTCTTGTTCTCTTCTCTTTCTTATGAGCAGGAGCAAAGACAAAGGCATTCTTGTTGAGGCTGACCCTGAACCTGAAAGGACCTTGAAGCGAAAGCTAAGAGAAGCCAAAGCACAACTCTCTGTAGAGGACCTAACCGAATTCTTCAAAGAAGAAGAACCTATGGCAGCCGAGAACAACAACAATGCCAACAATGCAAGGAAGGTGCTGGGTGACTTTACTGCACCTACTCCCGACTTTTATGGGAGAAGCATCTCTATCCCTGCCATTGGAGCAAACAACTTTGAGCTTAAGCCTCAATTAGTTTCTCTAATGCAACAGAATTGCAAGTTCCATGGACTTCCATTGGAAGATCCTCATCAGTTTTTAGCTGAATTCTTACAAATCTGTGACACTGTCAAGACTAATGGGGTTGACCCTGAGGTCTACAGACTTATGCTATTCCCTTTTGCTGTAAGAGACAAAGCTAGAATATGGTTGGACTCTCAACCTAAAGAAAGCCTGGACTCTTGGGAAAAGCTAGTCAATGCCTTCTTGGCAAAGTTCTTTCCACCTCAAAAATTGAGTAAGCTTAGAGTGGAAGTCCAAACCTTCAGACAGAAGGAAGGAGAATCCCTCTATGAAGCTTGGGAAAGATACAAACAATTAATCAGAAAGTGTCCCTCTGACATGCTTTCTGAATGGAGCATCATAGGTATTTTCTATGATGGTCTCTCTGAACTGTCCAAAATGTCTTTGGATAGCTCTGCTGGAGGCTCTCTTCATCTGAAGAAGACGCCTAAAGAAGCTCAAAAGCTGATTGAAATGGTTGCAAATAACCAATTCATGTACACTTCTGAAAGAAATCCTGTGAACAATGGGACTAGTCAGAAGAAAGGAGTTCTTGAGATTGACACTCTGAATGCCATATTGGCTCAGAACAAAATATTGACTCAACAAGTCAATATGATTTCTCAAAGTCTGTCTGGAATGCAAAATGCACCAAGCAGTACTAAGGAGGCTTCATCTGAGGAAGAAGCTTATGATCCTGAGAACCCTTCAATGGAAGAGGTGAACTACATGGGAGAACCCTATGGAAACACCTATAATCCTTCATGGAGAAATCATCCAAATTTCTCATGGAAGGATCAACAGAGACCTCAACAAGGTTTCAACAATAATAATGGTGGAAGAAACAGGTTTAGCAATAGCAAGCCTTTTCCATCATCTTCTCAGCAACAGACAGAGAGTTCTAAGCAGAATAACTCTGACTTAGCAACCATGGTCTCTGATCTGATCAAAACCACTCAAAGTTTCATGACTGAAACAAGATCCTCCATTAGAAATTTGGAGACACAAGTGGGTCAGCTGAGCAAGAAAATTACTGAACTCCCTCCTAGTACTCTCCCAAGCAATACAGAAGAAAATCCAAAAGGAGAGTGCAAGGCCATCAACATGGCCGAATTTTGGGAGGAAGGAGAGGCAGTGAACGCCACTGAGGAAGGCCTCAATGGACGTCCACTGACCTCCAATGAGTTCCCCAATGAGGAACCATGGGAATCTGAGACTCAAAATGAGACCATAGAGATTCCATTGGACTTACTTCTGCCATTCATGAGCTCTGATGAGTATTCTTCCTCTGAAGAGGATGAGTATGTCACTGAGGAGCAAGTTGCTAAATACCTTGGAGCAATCATGAAGTTGAATGACAAGTTATTTGGAAATGAGACTTGGGAGCATGAACCTCCTTTGCTCACCAAGGAACTGGATAACTTGTCTAGGCAGAAACTGCCTCAAAAGAGACAGGATCCTGGGAAGTTTTCAATACCTTGTACCATAGGCACCATGACCTTCAAGAAGGCCTTGTGTGACTTAGGGTCAAGTGTAAACCTCATGCCTCTCTCTGTAATGGAGAAGTTAGGGATCTCTGAGGTGCAAGCTGCAAAAATCTCACTAGAGATGGCAGACAGTTCAAGAAAACAAGCCCATGGACTTGTAGAGGATGTTCTGGTTAAAGTTGAAGATCATTACATCCCTACTGATTTCATAGTCCTAAAGACTGGGAAGTGCATGGATGAATCCATCATCCTTGGCAGACCCTTCCTAGCCACAGCAAGGGCTGTGATTGATGCTGATAGAGGAGAGTTGATCATTCAAGTGAATGAAGAATCCTTGGTGTTTAAGGCCCAAGGATATCCCTCTATCATCATGGAGAGGAAGCATGAAGAGCTTCTCTCAAAGCAGAGCCAAACAGAGCCCCCACAGTCAAACTCTAAGTTTGGTGTTGGGAGGCCACAACCAAACTCTAAGTTTGGTGTTGAACCCCCACATTCAAACTCTAAGTTTGGTGTTGGGAGGTTCCAACATGGCTCTGAGTATCTGTGAGGCTCCATGAGAGTCCTCTGTCAAGCTAATGACATTAAAGAAGCGCTTGTTGGGAGGCAACCCAATGTTATATTTTATCTATCTTCTTTTGTTATTTTATCTTTTTTGTAGGTTGATGATCATAAGAAGTCACAAAATCAATGAAAAAAAGCAAAAACAGAATGAAAAAAACAGAAGGAAAAACAGCACACCCTGGAGGAAGAACCCACTGGCGTTTAAACGCCAGTGAGGCTAGCTGTTGGGCGTTTAACGCCCAGTCTGGCACCATTCTGGGCGTTTAACGCCAGAAAGGGGCACCAGACTGGCGTTAAACGCCAGAAAAGGGCAAGGAGCTGGCGTTAAACGCCAGAAATGGGCACCAGCCCGGCGTTTAACGCCAGAATTGGCACAAAACGAGATTTTGCTTGCCATTTGGTGCAGGGATGACTTTTCCTTGACACCTCAGGATCTGTGGACCCCACAGGATCCCCACCTACCCTACCACTCTCTCTCTTCTTCACCCATTCACCAATCACCTCAACACCTCTTCCCCAAAAACCCTTCACCTATCAAATCCCATCTTTCTCTTCACCACTCACATCCATCCTTCATAAAACCCCACCTACCTCACCATTCAAACACAAAGCCATTCCCTTCTTCCTCATTTCTTCTTCTTCTACTCTCTTCTTCCTTCTTTTGCTCGAGGACGAGCAAACCTTTTAAGTTTGGTGTGGTAAAAGCATTGCTTTTTGTTTTTCCATAACCATTTATGGCATCTAAGGCCGGAGAAACCTCTAGAAAGAGGAAAGGGAAGGCAAAAGCTTCCACCTCCGAGTCATGGGAGATGGAAAGATTCATCTTAAGGGTGCATCAAGACCACTTCTATGAAGTTGTGGCCTTGAAGAAGGTGATCCCCGAGATCCCTTTCAAACTCAAAAAGGGTCAACTTTGATCAAAGGTTGGACCAAGTCCTCATAAACATTTGTGAAGAGGGCGCTCAGTGGAAGAGAAACTCAAGAGGGAAGCCGGTTCAACTGAGAAGGCATGACCTCAAGCCCATCACTAAGAAAAGGATGGAGCAAACAAGAGACCCCTCTCATGCCGCAAGGGATGCACTTTCCTCCACAAAACTATTGGGAGCAACTAAATACCTCCCTAGGAGAATTGAGTTCCAACATGGGACAACTAAGGGTGGAGCATCAAGAACACTCCATCATCCTCCATGAAATTAGAGAAGATCAAAAAATCATGAGAGAGGAGCAACAAAGACAAGGAAGAGACATTGAGGAGCTCAAGCACTCCATAGGATCTTCAAGAGGAAGAAAGAGCCGCCATCACTAAGGTGGACCCGTTCCTTGATTTCCTTGTTCTTTATTCTTCTGTTTTTCGAATTTTATGCTTATGTTTATCTATGTTTGTGTCTTGTGATCATTAGTGTCTTAGTGTCTATGCCTTAAAGTTATGAATGTCCTATGAATCCATCACCTCTCTTAAATAAAAATGTGCTTAAATTGAAAAGGAAAGAATTGCATGAATTTTGAATTTTATAACAGTTTAATTATTGTGATGTGGTGGCAATATTTTTGTTTTCTGAATGTATGCTTAAACAGTGCATATGTATCTTGAATTTGTGGTTCATGAATGTTGGCTCTTGAAAGAATGATGAAAAAGGAGACATGTTACTGAGGATCTGAAAAATCATTACAATGATTCTTGAAGCAAGAAAAAGCATTTTTATTCAAAAAAAAAAGAGAGAAAAGAAAACGAAAAAAAAGAGAGAAAAGAAAGAAATAAAGTTGTGATCCAAGGCAATAAGAGTGTGCTTAAGAACCCTGGACACCTCTAGTTGGGGACTCTAGCAAAGCTGAGTCACACTCTGAAAAGGTTCACCCAATTATGTGTCTGTGGCATGTATGTATCCGGTGGTAATACTGGAAGACAGAGTGCTTTGGGCCACAGCCAAGACTCAATAAATAGCTATGTTCAAGAATCATCATACTCTACTAGGAGAATCAATAACACTATCTGGATTCTAAGTTCCTAAAGAAGCCAATCATTCTAAATTTCAAAGGATAGAGTGAGATGCCAAAACTATTCAGAGGCAAAAAGCTAAAAGCCCCGCTCATCTAATTAATACTGATCTTCACAGATGTTTTTGGGATTCATTGCATATTCTCTTCTTTTTATCTTATTTGATTTTCAGTTGCTTGAGGGCAAGCAACAATTTAAGTTTGGTGTTGTGATGAGCGGATAATTTGTACGCTTTTTGGCATTGTTTTTAGTATGTTTTTGGTATGATATAGTTAGTTTTTAGTATATTTTTATTAGTTTTTAGCTAAAATTCACTTTTCTGGACTTTACTATGAGTTTGTGTGTTTTTCTGTGATTTCAGGTATTTTCTGGCTGAAAATGAGGGACCTGAGCAAAAATCTGATTCAGAGACTGAAAAGGACTGCAGATGCTGTTGGATTCTGACCTCCCTGCACTCGAAGTGGATTTTCTGGAGCTACAAAAGCCCAATTGACGCGCTCTCAACGGCGTTGGAAAGTAGACATCCTGGGCTTTCCAGCAATATATGATAGTCCATACTTTGCCCAAGATTTGATGGCCCAAACCGGCGTTCAAAGTCACCTTCAAGATTTCCAGCGTTAAACGCCGGAACTGGCACCCAAATGGGAGTTAAACGCCCAAACTGGCACTAAAGCTGGCGTTTAACTCCAAGAAGAGTCTCTACACGAAAATGCTTCATTGCTCAGCCCAAGCACACACCAAGTGGGCCCGAAAGTAGATTTTTATGTCATTTACTCATCTCTGTAAACCTTAGGCTACTAGTTCTCTATAAGTAGGACCTTTTACTATTGTATTTGAAGACTTTGGTAGCTATCTTCATTTTTATGCTATCTTAGATCATTGGGAGGCTGGCCTCACGGCCATGCCTAGACCTTGTTCTTATGTATTTTCAACGGTGGAGTTTCTACACACCATAGATTAAGGTGTGGAGCTCTGCTGTACCTCGAGTATTAATGCAATTACTATTGTTCTTCCATTCAATTCCGCTTGTTCTTGTTCTAAGATATCACTTGTTCTTCAACTTGATGAATGTGATGATCCGTGACACTCATCATCATTCTCACCTATGAACGTGTGACTGACAACCACCTCCGTTCTACCTTCGATTGAGTGAATATCTCTTGGATTCTTGATTGCACGATGCATGGTTGATCGCCTGACAACCGAGTGCTCGCCTGACAACCGAGCCAACCATTCCGTGAGATCAGAGTCTTCGTGGTATAGGCTAGAACTGATGGCGGCATTCAAGAGAATCCGGAAGGTCTAACCTTGTCTGTGGTATTCTGAGTAGGATTCAATGATTGAATGACTGTGACGTGCTTCAAACTCCTAGCAGGCGGGGCGTTAGTGACAGACGCAAAAGAATCGCTGGATTTTATTCTGGCCTGACCGAGAACCGACAGATGATTAGCCATGCTGTGACAGAGCATAGGAACGTTTTCATTGAGAGGATGGAAGGTAGCCACTGACAACGGTGAAACCCTACATAAGCTTGCCATGGAAAGGAGTAAGAAGGATTGGATGAAGACAGTAGGAAAGCAGAGAGACGGAAGGGAAGGCATCTTCATGCGCTTATCTAAAGTTCCTACCAATGAATTACATAAGTACCTCTATCTTTATCTTTATGTTTTTATGCGTTCATCACCATATCCATTTGAGTTTGCCTGACTAAGATTTACAAGATGACCATAGCTTGCTTCATACTAACAATCTCCGTGGGATCGACCCTTACTCGCGTAAGGTTTATTACTTGGACGACCCAGTGCACTTGCTGGTTAGTTGTGCGAAGTTGTGTTAATGCCATGGTATTGAGCACCAAATTTTTGGAGTTCATGACCGGGGATTATGAGAGTTGTGAAAAGTATTGTTCACAATTTCGCGCACCAGTCGACAAAGTGAAAACCAAATTCACTTCTCAATCAAGATGCATTAATCTGAAGCATTCATCGTCCGATTATAAAGCAACAGATCGACAGAAAGTGAAGAACAGATTCACTGTATGATCTCGATAGGAATGATCGTCCGACAAAGGTGAAAACGCAATTCACCTAAAGGACGATCAAACCAGGACAGAAACCACCATCTACAAATCGGAAAAGATGAACACAGAATAATGCAAGAAGTTATCGAAAGTGATCCCAAAAAGAACCTGACGAGGTCTTATGGATTGCTATATAAATAACTTAAAAAGAGTGGCCAACACTAAAAAGTTGGACCAAGTCAACCCAAGTTATCAGCAAATCCCTGGAAAGAGGTCTGGCCAACCCTATTAAAGAGGAATTGCTATAACTTAGAAGAGGTTGACCTAACGAAGTCGGTTTCCTACAAAACAAGTTATAAAAGTAATCCCTAAAAGAGACCTGACAAAGGTCCAAGAAAGAGGATTACAAAATTAACTTAGAAGAGATCGACCTAACGAAGTCGATTTCCTACAAAACAAGTTTTAAAAGCAATCCCTGAAAGAGACCTGAAAAAGGTCCAAGAAAGAGACCTGACAAAGGTCCAAGAAAGAGGATTACAAAAATAACTTAGAAGAGATCGACCTAACGAAGTCGGTCTCCTACAAAACAAGTTATAAAAGTAATCCCTGAAAGAGACCTGCACAAGGACCAAGAAAGAGGATTACAGAAATAACTTAGGAGGACCTGACATGACAAAGTCGGCCCAAGCGACAAAAGTTATAAAAGTAACCCCTGAAAGAGACTTGAACAAAGGTCCAATAAAGAGGATTACAGACATAACTCAGAAGAGACCGACAAGAAAATGTCGGACTAACGAAAGCTACAGCTTGGACCGACAAGAAGAAGTTGGACCAACAAAAAACGTGCGCTAAAACGGACATAGCTCCGCCCAAAAAGCCACGGCTCCACGACAAGGCTATCAAAATTGTTCAAAATGACTAAAAAGTGTTCTACGAAAACACTAAAAGGTCGTCAGACAAATTAGCCCCAAGGACCACCTCGACCAAGCAGAAAGTGGACAAAATCAGAAGTGATCAAAAGAGGTCGGACAACAAAGTACCGACACTCTACAAAGATCCACAAAAATGGACAAAGACATCTCGCAAACGGCCAGAGAAAGGCCAGGAATGTTTTGCTAAAAGGTACGAAGTCTTGAAAAAAGACACTACTTAAAAAGCGAAAAGCACAGCCTCAAAGACAGAGCTAAAAAGTCATCCAAACAAACTATAAAAAGGTTCTCCATCGGAACACTACCTAAAAAGTTGTTGGATTATGACTAAAAAGCCCAAACAGCGAAGACAAACAAGTCGGAAGAAGGCTGAAAAGTTCCCTCAACAAAGTAAAATGGGCAATACCAGACTCGCACAAGGAGAAACTACTCAAAGATCGATCAAAGTCAGGATGCTTGAGCACGACTTCCCCGAAGAGATCGAAACTCTGAAAGCACGGTCTCACGGAAAAGTCCGAACTCAAGCAGGGGCAAAGTCATACAGGTCGACGTCAGCTAAAGAAGAGGCGCAAGTACGACTTCAAAAAAGAGCAAGCCAAAAGGTTGGAAAACAACTTAAGGCTCAAATGCGCTTAGCCAAAAAGGATACAACTCCACTCAAAGAAGGCATAATCTCAAACAGGGCTACGAACATCATCCAAAGACTAAAAAAATGGTTCTATATAAAGAACACTAAAAAGTCACTGGACAAATCACTAAAAGTCCGGATATCAAGCCGCAAGGACAACTTCGCCAAAGCAGAGGGTTGTCAACACAAACTTAAAGCAAGGCGTGATCCAGAAGGCAATGGTAGAAAACCCACGCTACCACTCAAAAGAGGTTGGACTGTGAAGTACCAAACCTCTAGAAAATCTACAAGATTGCAAAGCAATGAAGAAACAAGCAAGACAGATGCTTGAGCACTACTTCCAAAGAGATCGAAGCTCTGAAAAGCACGATCTCATGGAAAGATCGAACTCAAGCAGGGGCACTGTTCATACCCTGGGTCAAGCTGTCCGAATCGGGATGTTTAGCGACAAGCCGACCGACCTCTTCAGGTCAGACTATCCGACCTCTTCTCAAAGAGCTCGGCCAAATCGCCAAAGGAGCCCAAAGCAGGCCCAAAATGAAGGAACACAACCCAATCTAAAAGCAGCCAAAGCCCAGAAAGATAAAGGCGGTTCCCCTAAAGATAAGATGACTTCGCTCAAAGATAAGATAAGATAAGATAAGATAACTATCTTATCTCCAGAGAGGTCACTCCTCACCACTATAAATACACTGGAGCACCCAGGTATAACTCATACTCTGATTCAACATAAAACCTGCTTAATACCCTTGCTAACTTAAGCATCGGAGTCCCTTGCAGGTACCCCCACCCTCCGGGGACGAAGGATCTGCACCACCACCAAGTCCAACAAGTCGGACACAACAGCTCCGACCAGCACAGAAGATCTCGTCCGAGATCGACCTACAGTTTCAGGTAACCCTCGGAACAAAGTCCTTACTTGAGAATGATACCTATGAGTTGGTGAAGATACCAAAGGGTATGCGAATTTTGAAAAACAAATGGATATTCAGAATCAAGAATAAAGAACACAATTCAAAGCCTCGATATAAGGCTAGATTGGTTGTTAGAGGTTTTAGCCAGAGAAAAGGTGTTGATTATGAGAATATCTTTTTTCCTGTTGTGAGGATGTCATCCATTCGTGCTGTGCTTGGATTAGCAGCGTCTCTTGATTTGGAGATTAAGCAAATGGATGTGAAGACAGTTTTTCTTCATGGTGATTTAGATAAGGAGATCTATATGGAGCAACCGGAGGGCTTTGTTGTTAAAGGAAAGGAAGATTTTGTGTGCAAGCTTAAGAAGAGTCTTTATGGGTTGAAGCAAGCTCCAAGACAATGGTACAAGAAGTTTGAATCTGTTATGGGGATCATGGTTACCGTAAGACAACTTCAGATTATTGTGTATTTGTGCAAAAATTTTCTGATGATGATTTTATCATTCTTTTGCTTTATGTGGATGATATTTTGATTGTGGGCAAGAATGCTTTGAGGATTAATGAGTTGAAGAAACAATTGAGCAAGTTCTTTGCTATGAAGGACTTGGGTCCTGCCAAACAAATTTTTGGCATGACTATTACTCGTTATAGAGATTCCAAGAAGCTTTATTTGTCACAGGAGAAGTACATAAAGAAGGTGCTTCAAAGGTTTGGCATGAATGATGCCAAATGTGTTGCTAGTTCTTTTGCTCTTCATTTTAAGTTAAGCACCAAGCAGTGCCCAATCACTGATGAGGAGAAACAAGCAATGGATAAAATTCCTTATGCCTCAGCTGTTGGAAGCTTGATGTATGCTATGGTGTATACTAGACCAGACATTGCTCATGCGGTTGGTATTGTGAGTCGTTTTCTCTCTAATCTAGGTAAAGAACATTGGAATGCTGTTAAATAAATTATGAGATATCTCAAAGGTACAACTAACTTGAGTTTGAGTTTTGGTGGTGAGAAACCTTTGCTAGTTGGCTTTACTGATGCAGACATGGTAGAAAATATTGATTCTCGAAAGTCTACTTCAGGTTATTTGGTCAAATTTGCAGGGGGAGCTATTTCATGGTAGTCAAGACTACAAAAGTGTGTTGCACTTTCTACCACAGAGGTAGAGTTTATTGCAGCAACTGAAGCATGTAAAGAGTTGTTGTGGATGAAGAAGTTTCTTGCAGCACTTAGTTTCAAGCAAGACCGTTATGTGTTGTTGTGTGATAGCCAACGTGCTATTCATCTTGCCAAGAATTCTACTTTTCATCCAAGATCTAAACATATTGATGTTAGGTATCACTGGATACAGGATGTGTTAGATTCTAAGTTGTTGGAACTTGAGAAAGTTCACACTAATGACAATGGTGCTGATATGATGACAAAAGCATTGTCAAGAGAAAAGTTTGAAACATGTTGTTTAATCGCCGGAATGGCGAGGGCCTCTACCTAGTCAAGAAGGGGGAGATTTGTTGGGTTTTTTATCTCCTTTGTGAGGCCCAAGCCCAACATTTTGGGGTGTATTCTTGCACTCTAGTGTCACAACCCTAATTCAGATTTTGGGGGTCATTTGAGAGAAAGAGAGTAGCCACCAAAGAGAGAAAGAGAAGGAAAAAACAGAATTCCCGTTTTTGCCATAAGCAGTAAATTTCAAATGACAGTTTCTCAGTTGTTCACCGTTGGATCGACTTGAAATTTAAACTACGTATTCCTATCATCTTGTTCTTCATTTTGCTCGGTGAAGATGTTGATTGGATATTTGCAGTGAGAGAAATTGGCTTCGCAAGAGAGAAATTAGGTTTTCCGTTTTCACACAGAGCATCAATCTTGGAACGGCAGTTTCTCATTCTTTCACTGTTGGATCGACATGAAATTTGGACTGTAGATTTTTCACATCTTTTTCTTCATTCTGAACGGTGGAGGTTTTAATTGGAAGTCTGCAGAAGGAGAAATCGGCTTCGACAGCAGCTCTGTTTTTGGGTATATTTCATCTTATTGCTTCTTATTTGTGAGCTTTGGTGCTTTGATGTTTTGGCTAGTTATATGCACGTTTTTGTGCTTTGTTTGAGACTCTCTTGTACCTCATTTGATTATAGTAGAGCTATTTTATTAGTCTGGACGGCCCGTGGTTTTTACCTCTCACATTGAGAGGGTTTTCCACATTAAAATCTCAGTATGTTCTTGTTATTGCTTTACTTGCTATATTTGCTTATTATAATTGCTGTCATATTGTGTTGTGAGTGCTTCCATATTGTTCTTGTGTTGGACATTTGTGTCGTTTCCGCTGCTAAGCTCTTTCAATATTAAATAAGATTATATATAATAGTCGTCCCAAATCTGTAAGAGAATCATGAAGTTTAAATAATGCATAATATAGGAGAGTGATTTATCACTTTTAAAATTGAAATAGTAAGTATAGTAGAATAAAACCCAACCCAACTTCAACTCACAACAATTGGTATGATAAAAAAGTTTGCTCAACTAGTAACTAAAAAATGAATTTATAAAATTCTTATGATTACCTTAAAAAGTTTCAAAGTAAAGCATAAAATATTTATGTTTAATAACGTGATAGAAAAATATTAAATAAATTCAATTTTGGTTTTTCAACTAATCAAACAGTTTTATAATTTTAATAGAATATTTTAGAATTATTGGATCTTGAAATTTATGATTATCACAAATAGAAATGAGAAATAGAGAGAGAGAGAGTGTGGGTGAAAAACACAGGGAGGGGTAGTTTTAGGAATCCGATCAAAGATCCTAGAGTTTGGAACCGAGATGAGTATCATCGACTGGAGACGGAGTCCTTTTCGATCTTCTTGGACAACCTTTCAGAGGACATCTCAAAGAGAGAACTGTTCGAGCTCTTCAATTGGACTGGATGCATAAATGACATATACCTTTCCCGGAAGCAAAAAATGGTAGTTTGTACATCTTTGCGTTCATACGATACACCACGAGGGGAGGAGCTCTAAAGGCCATAACAGAAATGAATCGTATGAGACTGAGAGGTAAGGTTGTGTTTGTGGGGGAAGCAAAATACAGGAGACTATCAGCTGCTAATGACAAAAAGAAGATACAGGAAGAAGGGATCCCTCGAAGAGAAAGTGTCCGCCAGCCGCAAAAGGAACGTGAGGATGCTCCGGCCCTCCCATCTAGTAGCTCTAAGGATGTGGGAAAAGATAAAAAGATGCAGGACCCACATGGGAATGGATGGACAAAGAAGCAGGAAGTGGCTGTGGCGAAAGAGAACTTAAACTGGTTGCAAAAAATCCTGATAGGTGGAACAACAACGGCAATTGAATTTGGGTTGTTACAGGTTTTGGTTGCCAAGAAATTTTCACAAGTTGTTCAGGTACGAGAATTGGGAGCGTACAAAGCCTTGCTGACGTCTGACAGCCTGCTGAACGCTAAAGAGACGTACATGTTCAAAATGAATAACCTACTACAAATATTTCATAACGTATGGAGGTGGGACGAATTGGAGAAAAGTGATTCTCGAAGAGTCTGGCTAGAGTGTTACGGGGTCCCATTACATATATGGACAGTGGATACCTTCAAGAAAATCGGAGGCCAATGGGGAGAGGTGGTTGGGTGTGATAAAGGGACGGAATTGTGCGCCTCGTTTAGTGTCGGTCGTGTACTAATTGATACTTGTGTTATGGATGTGATCAATGAATGGGTGCATATCGCTCTAGGTACAAGTGGATTTGACATCTTGGTAAAAGAGGTAGGACAGGAAGTCTACAGTTCGTAATTTACTTTGGAAGAAAGAGCAGATAAAGATGTGGTTTGCGTTCTTCAAAATAACGAAACAATTAGAGCTCCTGATGCTCACGTTACAATGTCACCTGACCGTACAAAGTTGATAGGCTATGGAGATCTGGCAGCGTTCATAGCTACGGAAAGGGTACGACAGGAAGAAGATGAGGATAGATTAGTAATTTTAGAGTCAATTTTAAACGAATGGAGTTATGATCACTTAAAGCGCAATCAAAGAAATTCGGTTAAAAATCAGTAAATTAATGGCCAAATTGATGGCTTGGCAGATCTTATGGGATTGGGAGAGAGTAATGAAACAGATTCGGAGAGCACAATTCCTTGGAGCTACACCTGTAACCAAAATGGGCTACATAGAGAAAATCCCAGTAGAACATGTGTAAGAGATAAGGGGAGGGCTACCAATGCCATTCAACACAAAAAAAAACTGTGCTGGGCCAAGGAGGCCCGAAATCACCAACAGACCGGATGTTAAGCACGGCTACTTGCTATACTGGGCTGGACTAGGATGCGGAGGATCGGGTCGGGCTGGTCCAAGGAAATCATCAGGGGGCTGTGGATCTGGTCAGGGTGGTCCAAGAGATGGGATCTGGGCATGCTGATCCTTATGCGCCATTAGGGAAAACGTGCGTGCTGGAGACTGCTGGCTGCAATCTCGAACAGCGAAAAGGTGGAGGTTGCTGCGTCTTGCACGGTGAGGGAGATGAGGCACGGCATAATGCGGGAAAATTGGAAGAGGGTGACCTGGAGAAGTGGAACGGCTCTGAGTGTGACGAGGAAGAAGACTACGCTGCGTCCGTCGGTGGGAAAACTTTGAGACGGAGATTGACTGAAGGTGAAGTCACCCCACTGCTCGCTGGTTGTGCGCCGGGTAGCGGTGGCTTCGCTGGTGAGAGGAAGATGGCAGGAGGAGATAAATTGACACGGGCAGGGTCTTATAGGATGGATGAACATGATGGTAGGGTGGAGGGGGCTGTGACGGGTCCGGAGGAGGCTCAAGGGGTGGACAAGGTGAACATGCATAGGGACGACGACTATCACGAAACAGTAGGTGGTGGTAAGGCAAATCCAGAAAAAGAAGGCTTGGGTATTGTTTCGGCTAGTGACAGGAATATGCCGGTTTAAAATTGGGAGGATGGGTACGGCGTTAGAGGTAACCATAAAGGGGGAACAAAGACACGCCAATAATGATAAGGACAGCAGTAATGAATATGTAAGTTTGGATGAACAAATGCTGGAAAATCGGAAGACATGGGAGCTAGCGAAAGAATCCGGAGCAATGCTGCTTAATGAAGAAGAGGATATTATGGCTATCCTCCAAGAACAGAATGAAGAGATTGCTCAAAAGAAAAGATTGGCAAAATAGAAGGCCAAAACAAGACGAAGCAGACCCAAAAATTCCAAAAAGGTGTGTAATTATAATTCAAAATGATTGTCAGTTCATGGAATATTAGGGGGCTAAGGGGTGATGGAAAGCTGAGAATGGTGAAAGAACTTAAGAGGAAACATAGGTTGGATATGTTAGGATTGGCAGAGACTAAAAGACAGGTAGTGACAAGGTTTGATGTGTTGAAAATTTGGGGGGACGGATGCGCGGGATGGGAGTTTGTGGAGTCCGATGGTGCCTCTGGTGGTTTGTTATTAATGTGGGATGATGGCTTATTTAAAATGAGAAATTGCTATAAAGGTGAGCGATGGTTGTGTGTTGAAGGGTTACTGTCAGAGAAGTCTGTTAACTGTGCTTTTTTTCTTGGTTTATGGTGCTCACATTAGAGATGAGAAACGTGTTGTGTGGGAGAAGTTGAGTTACATGGCTGGTTTATGTCCAGGCGCCTGTTGTCTTCTGGGGGACTTTAATGAGATTGGACAAGTGGAAGAAAGGTGAGGGTTAGAAAGTTTACCTTTGTCGGCACAGGACTATAAGGATTGGGTTCATGACATGGGTTTGGTGGACCTGCCAATTTCAGACCGTAAGTTTACATCGTTCAGATGACGATCATGCAGTCGTATTGATAGAGCTTTGGTTAGTTTGGAATGGCTGGAGGCATTTTCGGAGACTCGTTTGAGAGGGGGTCCACGAGGGTTATCAGATCACTGCCCCATCATAGTGGAAGAGAAGAGACTAAGAGGTGGACCGAGGCCGTTCCGTAGTCTGGATTCGTGGTTTACTCATGAAGGGTTTCTAAGGATGGTCAAGGAGGAATAGAGAGGGTTGGGAGAGATACAATTCACGATAAACTGAAGGCATTGGGATTCCTTTGAAGAGATGGCACAGAGACAACTTTGGTGATATGGACAGAAAAATCTCAAAATTTGAGGAAGAAATTCAGAAGATTGATGACATGGTCGGCAATGGGAGCTATGATGAGACAGTGGAAGCAAGAAGGAAGGCGTTAGTTAAGTGCTGCGAGAAATGGTATGTGAGGAAAGAATTACATTAGAAGCAGATGTCAAGATCGAGGCTTGCAACGGACATGGATAAAAATACGAGATACTTCCACAATCTAGCGTCGGCGAGACAGAGAAATAATAGGATTGATACACTAGCTATTAACAGAAGATTGATAAGGAATCAAGCTAGGATTAAAATTGCCATTCGGGAGTTTTACAAAGAATTATATCATCAAGAGAGGTCCCCTGAGGTGGGTTTCAGAGATGGTCTGGTGGAAAGAATCAGTGAGGAGGATTCTAGTGCTCTAGAGGTGCTACCGTCACCTGAGGAGATTAAAGAGGCAGTGTGGGATTTTGAATCGTCCAAAGCCCTAGGATGTGACGGCTACAACATGAACTTCATAAAGAAGTGTTGAAATGATATAGGCTCGGACTTCACGGCAGTGGTGTTGGGCTTTTTCCAATCCTCAAGGTTGCCACCTGATGCTAATGTCACATGGGTGGCGTTGGCCCCCAAGTTCACTGGTGCTAAGGAAATCAAAGATCTGCGTCCGATTAGCATGGTGGGGTGTGTATATAAGGTAATCTCGAAGATGTTGGTTAGGAGAATGAGAGGGGTTATGCCAGGGTTAGTAGGCGAGACACAGAGTGCTTTTGTAAAGGGTCGAAAGATTCATGACGGGGCTCTAATTGCATGTGAAACGGTTCAGTGGATCAAACAAAGGAAGAAAAAAGCGGCAATAATAAAGCTAGATTTCCAGAAAGCATATGACAGAGTCAAGTGGAGCTTTGTAGACCTTGTATTGAAGAAAATGGGTTTTGGTCAAAGATGTAGGGGTTGGGTGATGGAGTGTATCAGCACGTGCTCTATGTCAATGTTGATAAATGGGTCGCTGTCCAAGCCGTTCAAGATGGAAAGGGGTCTGAGACAAGGGAATCCTCTATCCCCATTTCTCTTTGTACTTGTTGTTGATGTCCTACATAGGATGATTGGAGAGGCTATGAGAAACGATCTCATATCACCGTTGATGGTTGGGAGAGATCATATTGAGTTGTCGCATCTACAGTTTGCAAATGATACTGTTTTATTCTGCCCTCCGGAGGAAGACACAATCAAGAATTACAGGAGGTTGCTTAGATGCTTTCAGTTTATGTCAGGTTTAAGCATTAACTTTGATAAATCTAGCTTGGTTTCAGTTAACTGTGATGAGCAGTGGGTACAACGTATGTGCGGTGTGTTGGGCTGTAAGCAAGCCAATCTACCAGTTAAATATCTCGGTATCTTGCTAGGAGCAAACCCAAGGCTGGTGAAGACGTGGAAGCCAGTAATAGATAAAGTGGAGGAGAAGCTTAGTCTCTGGAAGGTCAAGATTCTCAATAAGGCTGGTAAGTTGGTGCTTATTAAATTTGTGTTAAATAGCCTACCTGTTTATTATCTAAGCCTCTATAAGATGCCAAAGGCTGTTGCAGAGAAATTGATATCCTTACAGAGAAGATTTCTATGGAGCAATGAGGATGAAAAGAGTGGTATGGCTTTGGTGAAGTGGAAAGTGGTTCAGGCTCCTAAAAAGTTAGGTGGGTTGGGAGTTGGGGATGCTGTGATAAGAAATTCAGCTCTTCTATTTAAATGGTGGTGGAGATTCTCTAAAGAGGAGTGTCCTTTGTGGAAGAAGGTAGTATGTTCCTATAACAACCTGAATCCAAATGAGCTCCTGTCCTCTCAAGAACTACCTACCCAGGGTAGTCCGTGGAAAGATATCTGTCAACTACAGTTCAAGAGTCAAGAAGTCAGACAAAAGATGATTACCGGGTTGTCCATGGAGGTGGGTGACGGGAGACGAACTCGGTTCTGGGAAGATGTCTGGATTCAGGGAGGTTCTTTAAAAGACCGCTTTCCAAGGCTATTTTTGGTTTCAAACCAAACAGGATCAATGATAAGGGATTGTGGGTTTTGGAACGGGTTAGATTGGATATGAAATTTTCAGTGGAGGAGAGAATTATTTCAGTGGGAGTTGGATCTAGTAAACCATCTTCACCACACTCTGAGGCTGGTAAAACTTGATCTTGGGAGAGAGGATAGAGTTGTATGGAAGTATGATAAACAAGAAATTTTTTCTACTAACTCATTTGTGCAGGTGTTGCATGTGGAAATGGCTCCAGAGGATATACATAGCTACAACTTTACTAGGACCATTTGGAAAGGCCTTGTCCCACCCAGAGTATAGTTGTTTGTTTGGTTTGTACTAGTTGGCAGGTTTAATACGAAGGAGAGACTGAGTCGGCTGGGGATCATTCACCAACAAGATACTTCATGTGTTTTATATAACAATAGTGTTGAGTATGGTCACCACATATTTCTTCGTTGTAGTTTTGCTTGGCAGGTATGGTGTGCTTGGTTATCATATGTTGGAGTGCAATGGGCTTGTCCAGGAGCAGTAAAGGACCACTTTCAGAGTTGGACTGAGAACTCAAGGACAAAACAGGAGTGCAAGAGATGGATGGTGTGTTTCTGCGCGATCATTTGAAACTTATGGCTGGAACGGAACCGAAGGATTTTTCATAATAAAGGTAAAGGAGTTGAGGAGATTATCAACATGTCGGCTTTGAGCTACAAGGAGTGGATAAGTGCTGACCTTTTATGTTGTTGATGGCAATGCCAGAGATGAGAAAAGGGTATTTATAACTTCGTGTGTTCTGTTTTTTTAGGTTTAGTTTATAGTTCATTCTATGTTGCTGCTTCCTATGCTCCACTTTTTGTGTCGAGCTCTCGTTCAAAAAAAATTAATAATTTTATAATTTTTCTATATGCGAAAATAATTTTTCAAAGAATAGCATTGAAGGTAACAAGACAATCTACTTAACTCTCGAGTTACACGAGTCATTTCGGAATAATTAAATATTAGTTATGTAGATTGAAATTTTGCTTTGTAGGATAAAATTAGACTATGCACAAATTATAACCTATTTTTATAGTTTTTTTTAAATAATTATAATTATTATAAATAATATTTATTATTTTAATATAATCTCCCATTGCAAAGCATGGATGTATAAAACTAGTATTAATTGAAAAAGGAATTTTTTTTAATTGAACCACTGTTAAGTGTTAATTAGCTCATTTGACCCGAATAAATATTATAGACTATTAACTAAAAATAAAATACTTTTAATCATTACCGTTTTCTATGTTAATAAAAATAAATTGAATAAAACTAAATTTAATTTAATTTGGTTTATTATCACGGTATAAAAGTTAATTAAGTTATTTTATTTCTGATTATTTATTAGAATAGTAATAGCGAAATTATTTTAAGAATTTTTTTGGAATGTAAAACAATATCTAAAAGTGAATGAGTAAAAGTCAACATTTTTAGGATTAGGATAATTATTTCACATGTACATACTAAATACATCAAGAGTGCATGCATTATAGCTTATCTACCTAATCAGGATATATACATGATACATAAATTTAAATATAAGAAAAAGTATACGTATAACATGTAATAAGGGTAACAAATGTCTTCTTATTGTCCAAAATTTTTACTATTTTCTAACAATTATTACGTCCAATGCTATTATTTATAATTTTTATGGGTAAAAGACTATTCATATTACAATATTTTTTATCTATAATCCCATTTTTCAATCCTGACCACATAAAAAATAAAATCATAACCATTAATTAACTGTTATCGGATCTGTCAAAGGTCACATTTTTTTTCATCGCATCTAGGATTACCATTGTTGTATACTTGTTGAAAAAATGTGACTATCATAAACTCTCTTCCTGTTCGTTTGAACCAATCCAAATCCTATCACTATCTCTCATAAAAATTCATACTCTTTTCATTTCTATTTCCATTTTTCAATTCTAATTCGTACATGCTTAAGTTTTATATCATTAAAGACACAAAAACATCATCCAAAACATATCTGATTAAAAAACATGGCGCTAATCAAGTTAAGAGAAGTATAACTGAGAGAATGGGGTTCAATTTCAATGCAGGAATAATTAATAGTTAGGTTCAAAACACAGTCACAAGAAGTCATTTTTGTTCTTTTTCTTCTTCAGGTGGATCACCATGCATATCACTATACCCACTGCATTGCTTGATTCTCCCATCATGTTTCTCAATTCTTAGGGTATTCTATTTTCTCTGTCTTTTTATATTTTCTTTTATTTTTTCGGTGATTCTTTTGATTCTTCTGTTTCAATTTGATCAAAAGATTAATATTTTTAGTTCTGGAGTGTTGTTCTTGATGAGAGAGTAAGTTCTTGACGAAAAAACTCAGAAAAGGAATTGTATTGAATCAGACGAGAGAATAATCAACTTTGTATTAAAACGATGCCCCCATATTGAGAGGGAAAATAAAGATAAAAGAATATCCTGCTCATTACTTATCAATATGTAACAATAAATATGAAGGTAGCATTGTTCCCTCTTTTGTCAATAAGAAATCATCAAGTGTCATATTAAATTGTGTGTGCATTTAAACCAAATAAGAGAGTAAAAATGTTTTGTCAATCTAAGACAATGATGAGAGTATAAAAAACTAAATGTACCACAATTTCAAATTGTCATATAAAGATAAGATGAGTATTTTCATCAAACAAATGTACCATAATTTCAAATTGTCATATAAAGATAAGATGAGTATTTTCATCAAACATGAAGGTTGTTCAATTTGACTAGAAAGAAAATGCCAATGCACGGAATAAGATTTAATTATTCTGTCGGTCCATACAGTCTTATCGAATTTTCAATTAGATTCTTGTACTTTTTTTCTTTTTAATTAAGTCTCTATATCATATCAGATTTTGTAACTAAGTCCCTAATATAACAAAAACGTTAAAATTAACAGAATATTCTATTAAATTATACAGAATATTCCGTCAAATGTTAGACATATTCGTTTTGTTTAATGGAATATTCTGTTAATTCCAGTGTTTTTACACGCTAGACTTAACTACAAAATCTGATATGATATAGAAACTCAATTGAAAAAAAAAATATAGGGACCTAATTAAAAAGTTAATGAAACTATAGGAACGAACAAAATAATTAAACCACGGAATAAAGCTGAAATTTCAGTAGGCACAGGTAACTATCACTGTTCTACTTACCATACCGTGCCTTAGGTAGGGTAAAATGCAAAAATCCAAATGAGTAGTGCTAGGGAGCCAATGGCCTAAACATTTTCAATGGGCTAAATTTTTGGTTTATGAATAAAAGGAACATCACATATACTATCCAGAATAACCATTCGGATACCAGAGATAATAAACATCTCATGTTATAAAAAACTAATTTTGAATTAACCAAGGTTCGAAACCACTCATCCCAAAAGCATAACCTGATAGTACAATGTAACACTAATAATCATATCTCTAATAATTTTTAAACCTTCATTGTACACATTATATACTTAGGTCATTGGTCTCTATATTTTCTCAATCCAAATTGTTTTCCCATTTGATAATGTGAATTACTAAGATAGCCCATAGATCAAGCTTCATTGAGAAGCCATACCATGAAACATCTTAATCCACATGTCCTTAGTAACCAAGGAGGAGATTCTTATATAAGTTAGACATATATATAAGGTTTAATTACTCTGTTAGTTCTTATAATTTTGCAAAATTTTTAATTAAGTTTCTATATTTTTTTTCTTTTAATTAAGTCTTTACACCAATTTTTTTTCCAATTAAGTTACTACCGTGACCAAACAATTAGATTTAACAGAATATTCCATTCCTAAATTAAAAGTTCTCTAACTCTTTCCTAAATCTCTAATTCTTGTTCACTCTTATTTTCTAAAATACCAAAATAACCCTCCCACTCCCAAGGTTAGTATCCCCCAAGTGACCCTCGGTCCTGCCATGGCAGAATTAGCAGAGCGTTTCTTTGAACGAGGAAGCTCATCTACGGTGACGGCGGCGGCGCCAGCCACCTCGGTCTTGTCGGCTTCTTTGGCGTCCAAAGACTCCGACGAGGCCATGACCACCTCTTCACCGGCGTCGAAGTCACTGTGCGTTGAAACTCCAACGGGACGCGACGTTTTCACGATGAGAGAGATTGGTGTCAAGAGCACCGTCGGAATCTCTAGGAAGGCGGTGAAACCGCTGGTGAAGTCCGGCCGCAGTTCACCGGATTCCATTCCCCACCAGAAGCTTTGACTTCATTTTCTCAGGTGAGGGCTCACTGGAGAGGTCGCCGTTCCCGGCGGAGTTCGCCGCGGAGGTCAGCCGCACGCTAAAACCAGAAGGGTTCACAGTGTTCCATTTGGTAAACCCTAATGACACTCACAGCTTCAATTCCTTCCTTGATTTGTTTGATTCTTGCTTCGTATTAGTGAAATCGCGTTATATCAAAGGGTTTGATTCTTCAATGCCTCAAATACAGAAAATTGTTTTAAAAAAAGAGTGTGATGATGTTGATGCTGTTCATAAATTAGTAAAAGTTGATTATTTTGGGGGTGGTGAAGATGATTCAAGTGACAAGTGTTCTGTTCCAGAGTATAAACATGATTTAGTTAAAAATGCTGAGCCTTTGATTCCTATGGAGCCACTGAAACCGTAGATAACTTTGAAGAGGAATTTGAAGAAAATATATGATCAATGCTTGCAGCTCTTCAATTCTCTCAGATAAAGTGGAGTTCTTGTTCATCAATGGTGGTTAATTACTTGATAGGAAAACCATATATTTTTTTCTGTAACATTCTTGTCTTCCTTTTAACCTGTTTACAATTTTCATCTTCAGAGTTGATTTTACTTTAAATCCCCAGCCAATCGAGATGATTGCGTTCCAAATTTATTCCCATGTAACAATTTCAATTGAAACTGAATTAATTCCCTTAAGTCATCGAAACTTTGCTGGATAAATCTCCTTTACCCCCATATAGATACATATAGATATAAATAGTTGGATACTGTAATCTTAGTTTTATCTCAGAAGAGAATTTGATTCTTCTTTGTTAGTACTAAAAATTTCACTTCTTTGTTAGCTCTTGACACTATAGGTCAATGTACATTGAAAATATTAACCATGCTGTTGAACCCAGGTATTTTCATTTCAGTAATCTGGAGGCAAACATGATGAATAGCTCTCCAAGATTTCTTTTATTTATCATTCTGGGTTTGTAGTTTTGTACCAAGTTAATTAATTTCTTGATCCTTATATTGTTCATGATTTAAAGGTTCAATTTGTATATAAATAAGTAAAAGAATAATAGTGACAAAATAAAAGAGATTATAGAAATACTTTTCATGTCTTAGAATCATTGAATAGGAATATATGAATATCTTTTATTGAATATTTATAATTTCACCGAATTTTCAATTAAGTTTCTATATTTTTTTTTCTTTTCAATTATGTTCCTAAGGGTATAAAAGTAAATTTACAATTGACTAACATTTTTTTACGTTTAACGTTAACAGGGACTAAATTGAAAAAAAAATTAATGTATAAAGACCCAATTAAAAGAAAAAAAGTATAGGGACCTAATTGAAAATTTCGCGAAACTATAGGGACTAACAGAGTAATTAAACCTATATATCAACATTAATTAAAGAACTTATTAAAACATGCATTGCCACCAAACTGAATAAGAATAAATTACGAGTAAATTGTCAAATTAGTTTTTAAAAGATTACTCATTCTTTAAATTGGCCACTAAAAGATTTTTTTAATTAAATTTGTCCTTTAAAGATTTTAAATTAGTCGTATTAGTCATTTCATCACTTTATTTGTTGATGGTGTCAAAATTTGCTAATGTAACATGTTAAGTGACACTCCAACATACACTTTGGAGTCTTAATTAACTATTAACATGATTAGTTTATGAAATTAAATCAAATCAATCCCAAATTAAGGGATTCTAATGTCTCAAGTTTTCTCTTCAATTAGGTTTTGATTTGATCTAATTTCATAAAATAATCATATTAATAGTCATATAAGACTCCTAGAGTATGTTGGGGTGTCACTTGATGTGTAATATTAGCAAATTTTGACACCATTAACAAACAAAGTGAGGAAAGGACTAACATGACTAATTTAAAATCTTTAAAAGACGAATTTGTTTAAAAAAATCTTTCAAGGATCAATTTGAAGAATAAGTAATTTTTTAGAAACTAATTTGACCATTTACTCAATAAATTACTTACCAAAGTTGATGTAATACCAGCAAAAGCAACAGCTACAAGTCTGCCTAGAACACAGAGCTTATTCTTTCCACAAGAAATTTTCTGTAAACGAGAAGGTAAAAACTAGCTTACCATCCCAAAACCAATAGAATTTGAATGTATGTTCAGACATAAACTAGCTAAATTTAGAACGTGAAATCTATTTAAGTTGTGTTTTACAAGCCTTTCACTATGTTGTATTTTAAAGGCAAATATCAATTATAAATTGGTTGCAATACTTATTGATAACTTGTACTTAAAGATGGTTCCGGTACATCTGATATAACAATTGAAGCTAAAAATTTTAGCCACTCGGAAGAACTAGTGAACTGATTTTCAAAAATCAAAATAAATAATGCAAAATAACAAACCCTAACAAAGTAAGATGCAAAAAGCACAGTTATCAGAATCGAACAGACAATCGAACCGGTCATACTATTGGATCATTAATCACCGATCAATTATAAAAATTAATTAGGTTTATGTATATATAAGACTCACTACAATAGAAAAGGACCCACAGCAAAAAGAAATATTTTTTCACTTTTATTATACAGACATGGTTCCTTCATTCTTATACCTAAAATATATTTTCCCCTTTCAAGCTTTATGATTCTTGTTCTACATCTTTACCAAAGCCAATAAACTAATTATCAACTAATTGTTTTTATTTTTTTCCCAGTAGTTTTATGTGTTCTCGACCTGAAACAGGGGAGATTTAAGGTAACAAAGGTTCCAAACTATACACCTAAAAACAATACTTAACCTTAGTAAAACATAAGCTATGATCCACATCTAAGAAATACAGAAGATAGTATAACACCAAATCATAAAAAAATCAACACCTGAAGCAAGACACCAGACCACCACAGGCCTTTCCTACGGCAGATGCATCAGTAAGCTAAGGTAGAAACTTAGCACCTGGACTCAACACTAAGAATACCATAATCTGAAGGTTTTTGCATTTTCAAAATTTAATATAAGAGGTCCAATCTCATGCAACAAATTCAACATCAAATTCCTTTCAAAATTTTGCCTACATCGTTATACACCGCATCACTTCCAAGAGGCCAATAGCCTCTTCAAGAATGAATTGGAAGACAATCTAATTGTAAACCAATTATTAAATAATTAGAAAAAAATAAAAACGAAAGAAAGAAAAAATGCTCACTGGACTGAATACAATACACAGGACCCAAAGCTTTCTGGCACAGGTAGAAGTAGATTCAGAGGAGAAGGAGAGGCAGACGGCCAGCCCAAGAACGACGACGACGAGGGTGACGACAAACCAGGATAGGCAGAGGCAGAGCAAAGGTAGATGGTGAACCAAAGGCAAGAAGCACGAGTGGGTGCAGACAGAGAAAAGTAGAAAGGGATGCCCACACCTGTGATGATGAACCAGAGGACGACGAGACTGGAAGGGGTGAGGGAAGTGAGACTCCGTCTAAGACCCTTCTCCACTAGGGTCTAGGGACTCATTCCATTATCAGCTATTCAACTTATCATAAAAAGTAGTCATAAATAATAAATAAGAATTTAAAGTATTTTTTCTATTATGAAAAACTAAGTTTAATTTTTATTATAGTTTTATTTAATTAATTAATTGATTAAAATTAATATAGTTATTACTTTTATAATAATATTATTAAAATTTATAAGTTTTAAAATAATTTATTATTAAAAATATTAATATTTAAAAAAATTAATAACTTTCTAAATAATAATAATACAAATACATCAGATTAAACTAATTTATAAAATTATTTAATATAAAAAAACGTAATTAAACTTTCACGTGTATTCCGAGATAACAGCCACAGCTGAACTAACAAGGCAGCAGTATTAATGCAAACCTCGAAAAAAGAATCAAATCAAACCAAACACCAACACTAATCCGTTACTAATAACGACACATATCCTATAACCAAGAAAATCGGAACCGACGAAGCAAGTGGGACACTCCACTTATATATAAAAACAAACCATAACTCCGATGATAGATCAGATTAAAAATACACTTTTATTCATTTTACTCGTATTAACTTCTTGAATATTCTTTTAATTTAAAAGTCGGAGTGTCTTTTGCAAATGCTCTCATCGTTGTATTTCGTAATATCGAAGTTAATTTCGAAAGCTATTTCCAGGATGACATATAGCTCTTCCCAAGACTAAATTGTTGCGAAAGAAATTGCAGACCTTGGCTGAGCAAGAATGGAACAAACTCTATAATTAACAATAAATATTATGAAATTTTCATATACAACGGTTATATAATTAATTAATTAACATACATATAATATATAATATATATGTAACATATAAGTGCAACGGTCATATTCATATATTAATACATGTAATATATTAATATATAATATTATGTTTTATTTTAATTAATTTGCCACATATCAAGTATTTATTGGAATGTGATTTTTTTTTTTGAAAAATGACTTCCTTCTTTAGTCCACGTAAAGGAATTCATGTGAATTTTCATTTCAATACTTTAAAAAAATTTTGTATCAGAGGAGGATTTCTTCTTTTGCACCCTTGGAGTTGTTCTAAGAGATTAAAAAATTGGAAGAGGAAAGGAAAAAGAGTTTTAGAGTAAATAGCAAAAGTTCAACATACAATACTTTTGGAGTTTGAAAAAAAAAAAACTTGACCCGATTTTACTAAAAATTGCCTATGTTAAAGTGGGTCAAAGTGAGTCTTTTATATGTTCGATCCATTTAGTAGTTTGTAAGAATTGGAGTTTTTTATGTAGAACCGTTATAATAAAATAATTTTAGTATTCGAAACAGATTCAAAATTTAGAAGTTTTAAATTGAAAATAAAAAGGTGAAATTTGATTTCAATGAATTTTTTTGAGTTGAAAAAGTATCTTTTTCGAAAAGTTTTTGTAAAATTTTGGTATTGGCGCTTAAGCTGGCAGTACCGGCTCTAGTCTGTCCAGTACCGCGTATTTTGGAAAATAAAATTTTGAAAGTTGATTTATTGTTTTGAAAGGATAAAAATAATTTAGAATTAAAAACTGGACACTAATAACAGACCCAAAACGCTAACGGGTTGGACCGGACCCAAGTTGGGTCCAAACCCAACGTATATAAGAGAGTTATGAGGCCATTTGGCCTCATTTTTCAGAAAAGAAAGAGAGAGGGACGGTGAGAAGAGAGGAAGAAGAGAGTGTACTATTCCCCTCCATCTTCTGGGAGCCATATCTTGAGCTACGGAACTCTGATTGACGAGCCATTTATGGCCATGCGAAGTTCTCGTCGAGCTCTACGTTTCTTTATAAGCAAATCTGGTAAGAAATTGCATCTCAATCCCGAGTTTCCAGCCCTAGAATTCTGCATTTTTGGGTTATAGTTTTGAGTAGTTTTGTGGTTTTGCTTATTTAGGTGATTTCTAGTAACGGGTAATTGTTGGGTTTTATCTCTAATCTCGTTGGGTAAGGTAAGGTTTCACTAAACTCTTGTGCTTAGATGTTTTGTGTATCTTAGGTCTTGATTTTGATATATATGTGTTTTTAGTTTGAGCTTTGGTGCTTTTTGGAGTTATCTTGGCTTTTTGGTGGTTTCATGCGGGGAAGATAATTGGCCGAGATATGGCTTCGGTCTCTTCTATGTAATATGTAATATCACTGGACACTTAGGCTAGTTGACCTTAAGATAGGTTGAAGGATGTGACTGTATGATTAATTATATATAAATGTATGCTTCATGATGGTTTGGATGTAGGATGAATATGTTTGAATGTGATGATATAAATATATTGCTAGATGATGATTATTAATGGGTTGTGTTGGTGGGTGTTGAGATTTGAAGATGGATGTTGATGATGATTTTGATTGTTGGTTATTGTGGTTGATGATGATTGTTGAGAATTATCGGTGTTGATGAGTTTTATGATGGATTTGGTTAATATTAGATATTGTTTAGTGATGATGTTGAAATTGATGAGAATGGTGTGAAATAATTAGATTGAGATGAAATGAGATTGATTATGATGCTTGGTATTAATAGATTTATGATTGATGAATATGTTAGTGGGGATTGATTATAGTGTTATATATTTGATGTTTGATGGATGAGAATAATGGAAGGTGAAGAAAAATTTGGTATGAATGGTGGAATGGGACATAAAGGGTGAGTTATGATGTAAATGGGAGTTTGGCATAGTTTTGGTTAAGTTTTGGTTGTGAGTTTGGAAAAATTGAGAAATTGTGGGTTTTGGTAAAAACTGGTTTTTAGTGAATTTTGACGGGTCATAATTTGTGCCTCAATTTTCAAAATTTGTTGAAATTTATTTAGAATTAAAACTCATTGAAAAATCTTCAAATTGATAGAATAGTTGTAAAATTTGAATTTTTGTAGAGGAAGTTATGATAATTCAAAGTTTGGTGTCAAATCTGAAATTCTGTAAAGTTGTAGAATTTTGTGATTTCTAGTATGTGCGCACGCACAACCCTGTAAATTTTTAAACTTGTGCACACACACAGCCTTGTGCGCATGCACAAGCGGGGAAAGGCTCGCTATTGGCAGCGCTAGCACGACCTGTACGTGCACATAACCAATGGAGTTTTACAACCTTTGCGCACGCACAGCCCTGTGCGCACGCACACGTTGGGAATGATAGTCTGTTGGGGCCACTAGCACACCTTGTGCGAGTGAACATAATTGCAAACTTTGGTGCCTGTGCGTACGCACACATCTTAAAAATCTCTTGGGCATGCGCACGCACACCACTGTGCGTACGCACATGCCCTGTTTTACAACTTAAACTTTGTTTTTAAACTATTTCACCTTCCCAATAAGTTTGTAAGCTCTTGTGACGCCATTTTAAGACGTTTGGGCTTAATTTTGGGTATCAAAGCATGGCAAAAGTCCTAGGAGATTTTAATTGGTATTACTTTGAAAAGTTAGCAAACAGAGGTTTAGATTTCTGGTGTATTGAGAATGAGTTTGGTTGATAGAGAAGGAAGAGTAGTGAACTTGAGGATGACGGATAACGAATTGAGAAACTAATGAACTAATGAGTTTGGAATGGAAATTATGAATTGATGATGGTTGTGATGAGTTGAGGACTCAGAAAGAAATGATGAAATTATTGAATTACATGAGAGTGTGCGGATCCTATATCTCCGGCGTATCAGATTTCTTTGCTGCATGAATAGTTATTGTTGTTTCCTTCTCTGCTGCATGAAGTGTGCAGGGCCTAAATTCCTGACGTAATAGACTCTCTACTGCATGAGTGTGCAGGGCATTATATTTCTGGAATAGCAGAATTGCTGCTGCATGAGTGTGTAGGGCACTATATCTCTGGCGTGGCAGAAAAGGCTACATCCAGAAGGATATGTTGGGTTGGCATTTACGTACCGAAAAGTGATATCACGAGCCAATGGGACATGTATTCATCATATGCATCTCTTATATGCTTGTTTGCTTTGATTACTTGAATTTGCCTAATTGTATAATATGCATACTTGCTTCTTGAATTAATTGTGATATATGAATACTACCTATGTTTTACTTGTTTGCATTATCTGTGATTGTCTGGTTCTGAGGAGGCTAGATAGACGGTGGCGATGGAATCACACGGAGGGTAAATTGGTGAAGGCTGTGGGACAGCAGTGGCTAGTTTTAGTTAGAAATTCCCTAAGATTAAATACCTTGTCTATTACTTATGGTTTAAGTTATTTATTTTCGTTAAGCTTGAATATAAGTTTGGTAGAAAGCTCTAGGATTCTCTCTGGTGTCCTGGGGTCTTATGTCTTACATTACTGGGTACTGTTACCATACTGAGAACCTCTAGTTCTCATTCCATATGTTGTTGTTATTTTTCAGATGCAGGTCGCAACCCACCTCAGTGAGTTGCTTGATGGGAGCAGAGTGGAGGATTTCATTCTATTTTGTTGTCCTTTTGGCTATTTTGATTAGTACTTTCACTTTTATATTTATTTTTGCCTTAGAGGCTCACTTTGAGAGTGATATTCTATATAAGCTGTTTTACTTTCAAAAT
The DNA here is from genome assembly GCF_003086295.3 of Arachis hypogaea. Lineage (NCBI taxonomy): Eukaryota > Viridiplantae > Streptophyta > Magnoliopsida > Fabales > Fabaceae > Arachis > Arachis hypogaea. Next base: position 68,514,914 of record NC_092037.1, read on the forward strand.
TCTGTATGTCTGTATTTAATTAGTCGACCTAAACTCCGCAGGCTCAGACTAGTATCTTATGATTATTATACTCTTGTATAACTACATATATCTTGGTACCTTACGTAGTGGATCTTATCTTTCATGCTTGTAGCTTTGTGTGAACGTTAGGACTTTGTAATTCCATATTTGAGCTTATTTTATTCATTGGGCTTCTAGGTTTATTAATCCTTCTTTATATATATTTATGTATGAGCCTTAGGATTGTCATAACCCTTGATTAACCTTTGCTTTACGGCATGAGGTAAGGTTTAGGGTAATTAGGGTGTTACATAGTTCAACTCGGTTTAAGGTTGGGCAACCAGTTTTTTAGTTTAACTGACTAGGTCGAACCGAGTTTGATAACATTGACAAAAAGTCATAGATATAAGCAAATTGTAAAATAAAAAAAACCCTAACGAAGTAAGAAGCAGAAACTTGAAAAATCAGTAAACTCCGAAATTCAGAACTCTCAAATCTCTCCTAAAAATTCACAAAACGATAGAAAATAAAAACACACCATCTTTATCCGCTTTTGCGTTCTGAGTTCTTAAGGTAGTTCGCCATTGCAATCATCATTCTTCGCCATCATCATTATGTTCGCTTCTCGGCATTTTAGTTATGGATACGGTGCCCTAAAGTCAAGATACTTTATTAAAATAATGATTATAATAAAAAATAGTTCAATTTATCATGTCATTTAAGAGGTGTCCTTTTGGTTTATATTCCAGAGATATTTGCAACGTTAATTTAGGTCAGTATGAAAAAAATTAATGGTTTTGATTTAAAAAGAAATGAAACGGTCTAGTTAACGAGATAAGATATGTGTGTAGTGTACTTAACTAGTTAACTAGACATAATGATAAAAAGTGGTACGACTCTCAAGGTGGATTTAGAATACATATAAATATATAATTGAAAGGAGTTATTAAATGAGAAGGCTGAAAAGGAGTAAATTAAAAATCGCAAACAGAAACACTCTCGTATCAACAGCGCGTCTTTAAAGCGAAGGTAAAGATAAGTAGCAAAGAAGGATAAGATAAAGACAGGATATAAATATATAATACAAATATATAGCCACTAGTGGCGACCTACAAAATTTAGGCTGGCTAAGATACAGAATAAAATCAGTTTGACATCCATATTTTTTCTATCTCTCCCAAAATATACATCAAAATATCTATAGGCAATTCAAAAACATAAATAATTACATGTATATAAGTTTTACAAAATAATTAAGGAAAATTCTAAGCAAAAGTAAAACAGAGTCCAATGATCTTCGCCATCTTTCAGATAAACCACATCTCACTGTTGAGCACCTGGACTTGCATATAAAAAATAGAGAGTGCATACGGAATGAGAACTCCCGATCCATGGGTTTCCAGTACGATAAAAGTGCCAAATAAATACAATGCACTGTAATAAAAACTCAATAAGCATCTTAAACTTCCTTTCTTCAATCATTCACTCTAGATTCTCACTAATCCATGAATTAGGCAATTGTCCTAGGGGATACTAAGTCTAGTTTAATCTCTCATCTTTTCTAACTTCCCAAATTTTCAACTTCCAATTTCAAATAGAACTAGCCTTCAAGTAATTCCATTGGTCATTCCATATCAACATATAAAATCTCCACCCGGAGTAAGTGGAATCGCTCCACTGCATCTACCCAGAGAGCTCAAATAATCTCATTACATATTCATCTTTATTATTCAATCCTTTTATTATCTCATCTCAACAAGAATAGCCCTCAGCGTTAACCGACACCAGCATGAGGGACCTCTCAATTTTTTAAAAACACAAACAAGACAGACAAATAATACACAAGTAAATTCAAGTAAAGCAATTAACACATAGTCATATATTATACATAGGTAAACAACCATGACAAGTATCAAATCCAAACAATTCAATCAAATATAGATGATACATGTCTATCCTACTAGCCATGAGCTCACATGTCAGTTACTATGCCAGAACCTGACACATTCGGTAGTTAACCCGGACATTATCCTCTTTGCTATTTACTCGCTATATAGCATAGCCTCATAAGGTGAGTGTCCTGTACACCTCACAGATAGAGGAAACCTCGCAGGGTTGAATATCCTCCACACATCGCAGAGTTGAGTGCTCTGTACACCTCAAAGAGTTAAGTGCTCTATACATCTCGCAGTCATAAAGCCTGTATCTCTCGCAGGGTTAGTACCCTGTCATATCATCGTACTACCATTTATAGTTTCATCATCACTTTCCTTATCTCGTAGGCAAGACAGCCAGTATTTCTCATAGGGAGAGTGCCTTGTTCACCTCACAGGCATAAAATCTGTATCTCTTTTTAAACTCATTATTTGTTTCGCAAGGTGAGTGTCCTGTACACCTCGCAGTCACACAGGCCTGTATCTCTTTATTCATAACCTCAACAAGAAAGGGAAAATCCTTGACCCCAACTCGTCTATTCATCTCGGAATATAGTGCCCGTCACATTTCTCAATCATCATCTCATCAGAATATTCACTCATATATATAACATATAACTCGGAAGGAATCCTCAACCTCCCCAATCCGTCATCATACCTCAGACCCATCGTTCATTTCACGCATTATCATCTTCATTATCAATCTCATTAACAATCTCCTCTCAATTTATATTCAATCTTTATTAAAATCAATCATCATCATCATTCTTTATCATAATCAACCATCACATTCATCCTCATCTTGTGTCACTTTACATTTTATTAATTCTCGTTTCTAACTCCTCTATCCTTAATTTCACCGGCTCTAGACTCTTACCGGGTTTATAAAGGTTTAGAAGGTTAAAATAATGGTTAAGAATTCAAAAATCCACTTTTTAGAAAAATTGAAAAAGTCGCATATGCATGCACATGTTCACGTACACAAGGATTGAAAATTTGAGTGTCACGTACGCGAGCCCTTGTCCGCATACACGAGAGTTGAAAATAGCAGCCTTTCCTCACGTCTCGTACTACGTCCGCATACACGAGTTTTTAATTATGACACTTTTGTATATGCATGCCCCCTTCTGCATACGCGAGATCACTGGGCAGTGCCCTGTGTCCGCATCACGTGGCACCTCTACGTATACATGATGTTGCAGAATTGCAAAAAGCTGTTAAATGAAAAATTCAGTTTTTGAGCCTAATTTTTAAACCTTCATATTTTTTTGTACAAAATTTATTTTTCAACCATTCTTGAACCGTTGGAAAGATTGATAAATAAAATTTCATAAAAATCTAATTTTAAAAGCTTTTCAACTTTGAGGACTGAGTTACGGTCTGCCAAAATTGGCTAAAAATTAGTTTTTGTCAAAATACACATTTACCAAATCTTCCAATTATTCTCAAACCAACTCAGTTTTAAAACATCAAAAGGACCTCAAACCAACCTAATTCACATATTCACACTCAACCAAATTCAAACCTACCTCATTTGCTTATTTCAACTTAAATGTCATCCATTTTATCTCGAAGTCCTCATTTTTTATTATCCTATCAATTATTCCAATTTTTCACATAATCATTATTAAAATTTTATTGAATATCAAGCATTATCACTCAATTCAATCATCACTTATTGTTCTACCTTTTTCTGGCCTCCGACCTAAATTCACGGCTTCTGACCCAAATTCACCAATTAAATACATAATTCATAAACATATAATTATCATCCAAATCATCACTTTTCACAATATACCAACTATTACAAAATCACACAATCCACATTACAATCATTAATTACCACAATATCATCTACACATATCAATTCTAACTAAATACACAATCTAAACCTAATTCTAGGGATATCTAACATAGGAATTCTCATCGCACCACACGATATTTAAATGAAACTTAAAACTGTACCTTTAATGACGGCGGTTCACACCCAATACTTGAATTCTCCACTCTAAGACTCACCCCAAAAGTTCCACAAGCAAGTTCAAGTCCCCAAAATGTGCCAAATTTATCCAACAACACTAACATAACTAATTTCACATATATATTATTCTAGGATTTATAAAATCTCATAAATCACAAGAGTTTTAAGATTCTTTACCTTAACCCATAGAAATAGTTGATGAAACTCATTAATAGCTCATACTAGAGCACCCCTAAACAACAAAAATCACAAGATTTTCTCAAAATCCAAATCAAAACATGAAATTTGAGAGAAAAATAAAATTGGACAAAGGACAATGAGATAATTACCACAATACCTAAATAGGATTGAAGAGGGTGAGAAGAGCGACGCGTGATCACAAATGACTGGTCAATCGGAGCATCGGAGAGAAAGTTATGGTGGATTGAAGTTGGTGGGGAGTTAGGGTTTCTCTTGATCCCTCTCTTCTTCCATTTCAGCGCCTCTCTCTCTCTTTTTATAGGGTTAATGAGATGAAATGCTCATAACTAAGGTTTATATATGTGGGTCTTGGGCTGAACTTGGACCCGGTTCACATATATGGTATGTTTAGCCTAACTTTGAGCCAAAACCTTTAAAATTTGTATTTTAATGTGCGTTTTAATTATTTTTACCTTCTCAAATATAATTTTTAACTTTTTAACATTCTTCACTCAAATTAATTTTCTTAACTGCAGTATTGGATAGATCACGACCGGTACTGGCGGTCAAATTTTTAGTGCACGTTTTTACGCAAAAAAACTGTTTTCCAACTCAAAAAAATTCATTGAGTCCAAAAATCATATTTGAATTTTCAAATTATGATTCTAAATTTTTTTACTCCCGACGGCTCATGTTTAATTAGTTCTTTATTTAATTTTTGTTAAATCAGAGTTTTACATAAAAACCTTGATGCGGGCCAAATGTCGATTCAGAATTTTCTCAAAAGAATTGCTTCGTCAGTAGTATAGTTTCAAACCAATAAATAACCCAAATCAGAGTTTAGATTATGTCACAATTCAAATCAATAAATACTAAAAATTTAAATCCTGGGTCGTCTCTCAAAGAAATTATAGTGAGGTGTGTGTATCATTAGTTATGAGAAAAAAGGATTGAATGCAAAAAACAAGAAATTAAATGACAAGAAAGTGAAGAGTAAACAAGAAAATTCAAGTGCTAAAAAGGCATTTTGGCAATGATTGAGTCAAGAGTTCCTATCCAAGTCATTGACCACAAACATGGTAATTAAGAAGAGTTAATCCCACTTCGTCATCCTCTAACATCGAAAAAAAGTTAATTAGGCATAATTGATCTTAATTCACAAGTCCTAGCCAACTCACTAATTAGTTTAGTGAAAGATTAGCGTCACTGAAAACAAAACCAACCAACAACCCTAAATCACCAATCAATCTTGGACATCAATGACTTAAGGTCACTTAAGTCCTCAATTCCAAGCCAAGAGTGCAAAATCTACTCTAAAACTAAGGAAGGCATTTTAACAAATACTTGAAATGCATAAAAGAAAAATATCATAAATTAGAAGAATTAATAAAAATTATAGCTAACCAATGCAAGAAAACAATAACAACAATTCAAATAAGCAATAATAAACATGAAGAACATCAATTGTATTAAAGAAAAATAAAAATTAATAAGTAAAATAAATAAACTAAGATACTAGAACAATAAAAAGTAAACAAAACTAAATTAAAACAAAATCAAAATCTAAATCTAAGGAGAAATTAAACTAAAAACTCTAAATTCCTAGAGAGATGTTAGAGCTTCTCTCTTTAGGAATTAACCTAAAACATAATTCTAAACTACTACTACTCTACTTCTACACTCTTTTGGTTGATCCCTCTTGAGACTTGCCTTCATATGCATCAGAAATGAGTTGGATTTGGTCAAAATTGGGCCTGAAATCGTGAGCCACGTGTTTACTTAAGTAAATCACGTGCCCCTAGTCGTTCGTACGCATTTGTATTGCATATGCACAACTGGACAGATTTCCAAAATTTCATTTTTTCATGATTCATCCACTTTTGTATGTTTTTTTTTTATTTCTTCAAGCCATTCTTAACTTCTAAACCTTGAACACTTAAACAAACATATCAAGGCATCAAATTGGATAAAAATGAATTAAATGTAACAATTTTAAATAATAAAAAGTATGTTTTTCACAATTGAATACAATTAGAAAAAATTCACAAAATTATGCATTTTCTATAAATAAATGTAAGATAAGTTGATAAAATCCATTTTTTCAAACAAAAAATTATCATAAAGGATTTATCATCTATTCCGTCCAAAGTACAAATTCTCAGGAACTTAATTGTCAATTTACTCTTTTTTATTTTTGTCCAAAAACACATGTTTTTAACAAAAAAATCCAGAATCAAAATACATATTTTTTTATTTACTATGGAGTATGCATTTTTTGGATTTAAAAAATATATATTTTTAACCAATTATATTTTTTTATTAAATAACATAATTGTTGTTACAAGGCATACCTGAAACCGATTGTGTGTAAATGGACTAGACAAAAGGGATCAAAGATGACAGTAAAGGTACTTAAAGTGTCTTCACATCAACTTTAAGACGGTAATTGGAGGTACGTATAAGGGATTTTGATATCTAAATTAGCAAGAGTTTAAGCTAGTTTATATGAGAATTAGGTTAAGAAATACCTGAGTTTGTTAGGTATTTATAAAGAGAGATGATAACTTGGTCATATGAGTTAATGATCTTATTTAAAGTGAGTACGTAATTTCTTCTCTTATTGCATGGGATGTTAATTAGCCCACCTCGTATAGTTATTAATATTAAAATATTATGAAAAAAAATGTATGATTAAAATTATAATTTTAAAACTATTTATTAAAGCACTTACATTTAAACATGTTAAAAAAATAAATTAAAATCAGTATATTTAAAGATATTAAAAATTTTGAATTCATAACAAAAAAAAATTAGTTAAGAGACTAATTTAGTACATAACATTCAATTTCCAAAACTAGAATGAATCATTTAATGCATATTCAAGAACTAATTTAGTGTATATGCAATAATGGCATGACAGATAATATGTTGATAAACAATATTAAAATACGTTGTATAAGATGACATATAGATCAATAATATTGTGATACGTGATAAAATTATTTATATAAATATGCCACATATTACTAACTGATTCGTCAACATACCGTTATATGTGGCCAAAACATAAAATAATACGTATATTAACTGTCAACATAATCAAAGCACGTTAATATACTCTTAACGAAAAATGAATCAAAAACTAATATGATATACTTTTATCAATATCAAAAATATAATTAATATAATTAAAATTTAAAAAAAATTAATACATATTTTTAATCTCAAAAATCATTTTGGAAGTTAAGTCCAATAAATCATTACTTTTTGACAAAATAACACAATACATCTCCAAATCGACCCAATCCGAATGACAATGAGAATGATGCTAATAACAATAACAATTAAGAGTAAATCTGAGATGGGCCTGGCAAATACAACTTATAATTTGGCCTGTTTCACGTTGGACCGAATAATAAATGGGAAATTTAGTAAGGTTAAAGATATAATAACACAAAGATAATTTATTTAATTTAATATATATAATATTATTTAATTATTTTAAGAATAATTAAAAAAATTTAAACTATTAAACTTATTTCTTTATTATCCCACACTCAGACATACATTTTTATAAGAAAATATATAAAAACTCTTAAGATTCCAGCAAGGCAAACTGGAGAAGGTCGGAGTTACGCTGGAATTCATCCATATCAAGCTCGGTCATGGTTACCCATGCCTCTATGCCATCCCCAGTTCTTGTAGGAATCAAATATGTCACATTCTTCATAGGCAAATTAATGTTTCTCACCTTAATTGGCTTCCCCCATCCAAAATCAACTTCATAGAAACCAAATCTTGTCCAACTACTAAATCCACAACATGCAACAAGATTTTCATCCACCCTTAATCTTGCTTCCTTGAAGAATTCATCGAACTCATCCAAACCGTCACCTTGAAGCAGCATATCTGAATAACCCGCACTAGTTTCTCTAATAGCATTCCTAACCATCCCCACCAAATCACACAACTCTTCTGTTCCATAACCTCCGTCACCCAAATCCACCAATTCAGAAATAGAATAAAGCCAAAGATTGCCAAACAAGTTTTTTGGCAACGGTGGCACCATTCTGTTGCGAATGTTGACGATGTGGCACACCATAGAAGCCTTGTAACTTCCTTTTGCTACTTGAATTGCTGATTTCCATATGAGTGCTGTGACAGCTTCGACGCGAGTCGGATTAAAGCTTCCAAATCTAGCTCTCAATCTGGACAAGTCCGTTGGACTAAACAAGAAACACTTGGTCACGAGCTTTTCATTGCCACCACCGACCATGAGACTAGTCATGGCCCATTCTATTCCCCGTGGAGGGAAAATCAATTCCGCATCCATTTGAGGTGGGTCTACTTGGTTGAAAAGACCCTTTGCAGTTTTAGCCCAAGCATTGAGGAATGATGATGTTGCTTCGGCATCTGCTACCTTGTGTGAGAGGCACACACCAAGTGCAATACCCCCACACTTGAATTCACTCAACTGAACCGCCATGGTCACTTTGTGTTTGTCATCATTATGATCCAAACTACTAGAAACATTATTATATGGGTCAAATGGCAAAAGCTCCTTCATTTGGGATTGAGGCCTTTTGAGAATATCGGTAAGGTTAGTGGGGAATTTATACTCAATGTAAGGTACACCTTCATCATTACAATCAACAGAGGATGGTGAGGTACATTTCAATCTTCCACATAATGGGTAATATAGAGTGAGAACTTTGGATAAAGAAACCTTTAATTTATTGGATATGGTCTCGACATCATGAGTTCCAAAGGAACTATTAATATCAGTGGCTGAGTAGAATAAAATTATTGGAATATAGATTGGAGGAGCCATCTCATCAAGGAGGGAGATTTTGAAATCTCTAAGGTGATTAGGAGTTGGAGACGATGGCTTTACCATTACCTTGATAGACACAATATCAAGTTTAGGCATCATTGTTGTTGGTTCAATCGATTTTTGAAATAAGGCACCGTTTTTAGGCTTGAGTTTGCTTGGTATACTAGTGCGTGTGTACCTTTATATAGGAAAAATTCTTCTACGGTATTTAGTTTGTTTTACAGATTATATTTGTATACTTTTTTTTCATCTCTTTTGTATATTTTTTCATCTCTTTTAAAAATTATTTGTATATTTTTCTGTAAAATTATTCATTTTGCACATTTTGTTTATTGCGCTCACTTTTTATCAATCATTTTTAATACTACAAGTGAAATACATAAACGATGTATATAACAGTTTTTTCTTTTTAAATTGAGACAACATAAAATCAACCTAAAGCAGCACGTAATTATTGATATTGCATATTTCAGTTATGTACGAGATGTCTCTGGTACTGGTTGTGAGATGGAGGTTGCTAATTGTCTGACTGGAGCAATGGGAGGTGATACTTGCAAAGACACTCCAAAGCTCAAGTCATAATGAATCTAAGAGGTATAAAATGTGTGAAATGAATGGCGTACTTGAGGGGGCCTCTGACTCCCCTTTATATAGCTAGTGAAAGTTATCTCATCTTATCTTATTTAGCTAAGATAAGAGAGGTATTTGAATTTGAATATTGGTTAGAAGATGTGGAGGCCAATTCGGACCTTCTAGAGAAAGGGAATGGGCCAACCTCGGGTATTCGAGTCGGAGGCTGTTCTGGTGTGGGACCCGAAGGTCGGGTCCGTAACAGTTGGGAGGAAGCCCAAACCCAGGTAGTCGGTATGGGAACCAGGTCTGTGAGCAAGTGACGTTGGTGTCGTGTTTGGGAGGCTCGTAATCCGGATTCGTTAGTCAGGGTCAAGAGCTGCGGGAGTTCCCTGGCCGCTTCACGATTTGTGATAGGGAAGGTCGGGTCGGGTTTTGGTCGGTTTGGGCTTTCTGTCATTTGCCCATTGTTCTTCCCGAAAGGTAGTTTGAGTTTTTCGAGGTATCATAATGGCATCAAATGTGAGGGGATGTTTCGGTCTTTTCCTCTATTTTTGCCTTTTGTCTTTCCATTTTAAAAACGCTTGGTAACTGCTTCACATCTTCTTTTTATTTCCCTCGGTTTGGGATCACTTTCTTCATTCTTCTCTTTTTCTATCAAAGACCGTTTCGCATTCTTCTCTCGGTGTCTTTGGATTTTCCTGTGCCGTTTGTGCGTTGGTTCTGCGCTTTTGCTTTTGATTTTCGGCTTGCATTAGACGTCATCAGGTTGATTTTTTCTTCTTTTATGCTCCGATTTCTTGCCTTTTTTTTATCTTGCTTGCATTTCTACATTCCTTTGGTTGGGATTGTGTAGCGAGTTATTAGCTGGGATGCACACCACAGGTTTTGAACGTAGCTTTGATTAGTAGTAGATAGTAGATTTTGGTGTATTGTGATTTTTCACCGTATGGCTCTGGTGGGTTGATGGTCGTGCTCCTCTCCTTTTTTTAGGTTTGTCACGACAGAGGAGTGAGGGTGTTGGTGCTCCGGTAATCTCGTCCGGTGGCGTTCCCTCGACGTACTACTGGGTGACTTCCGGCGTCTGGAGAACGTCGTCTCGGATGACGGAGGCGTATCTTCGGTAGCTCCGCGATCAGGGGGAGATTTGTGGAGGTGACGTTGCCGAGCGTCAAAATGAGCTCGCGCTTTCTGGGATTGACGAGAATGTTTGCAATATAAATTCCGACTCGCCCATCATGTCAGATTTGATGTGGGTATACGAGTCAAAGTTTACACGGCTTAGTGTGCGAATTCATTTCTCCGATTTTGTTCAGGCGCTGCTGAATCGGTGTTCCGTGGCACCGTCTCAATTACATCTAAACAGTTGGGCAGCCATTCGGACTTTTGAGCTCGTATGTGAGTATTTGGAGCTCCCAGTTTCGGTTGACGTCCTTTTATTCTTCTTCTTGTGCACCCTGTTGACGAAGGAAGGGAAACACAAGAAGGGATATGTGTCGTTTAGGGCCTAGCCTAACCGATACATATTTGGTTTGTTGGAGGACTCTTTTCACGGGTTTAAGCGGGAATACTTCAAGGTGCGCCCTGCTCGGGGGCACCATTTCTTTTTCGTTAACTTTAGAAGGAGAATTTCAGTTTGTGATGTATTAGAACTTTGGTGCTGGGACATCGTATTTGACGCGCGTTACCTATAAGGGGTTGTCCTTGTAGAACAATGACATCGCTGATGTCCTTTCACATGTTTTCGTGGAGCATCCGTTGAACCCCGAACATTATGGGAGACCCGGTGACATGCCGGATTTATATTGGGTGTGTGACTACTTCTTTTAGCTTTCTTTTATCTGTCTAAGCTTGGAACTTATACCTTTTCTTTTGTTTTTTTCAGTTAAAATGACCGGTGGTTTGAGTATATTTGCGAGATTGAAGGCCGCCATGTAAAATTCCGAATTAAAAAAAATTATTAATAAATTATTTATGATTTATTATAATTACTTGATATTATATTTTTGAGATTTTGTATATAGACCGGAAAAACTCTTATTTACAATTTAGAATTTTATAATTTAAAAATAATGAGTATTCTATATATTTTAATTTAATATTTTAACTTTATTTTATAAATAAAGGAGAATTAATTTACATGTCTCTAATTTTTTATTAAATTAGAATTTGAATAAAAATAATTTACAAATTGTGATCGAAAGGTATTTTTGAGATGAAAACTCTATATTTAATTTGGTTTTTAATTATTATTCTACTTTTAATTATTTTATAAAATTACACTACCACTCCTGTTTTTAACAAAAATACCTAAACTAACCCATACCACCCTAAACCTTAACACTACACTTATCTCTCTCACACTCACCCTCTCCAACATACACACACGGTTAAGAAAGAACAGAAGAAAGAAAGGAAAGAAAGAAAAAACAGAAGGAAAGGAAGAAGGAAAGGGGAGGAAGGAGAGGGGGATCCGAGAGAGAAGAAGAGAGCACTGGGGAGGAGGAGCCGTCGCACCACCGCCGTATTGCTCTAGATTGCCGCCTTGCCACAGCCGTGCTGTCGTCTCGCCATTGCTATCGTTAGAGAGCAGAAACGCGCAAAGGGAAGAAGCCGCCACTGACCTCACATCCGTTGCCGCCGACCATGAGCCAGTGAGAGAGGAAGACGTCGCCGCCATTCATGCATGCTTCTACCGCCGTGGAGTGCGTCGACGAGAAGGGGATCCCAACGTGAGAAGAGCAGTGCGCGAAGGAGAGAGGGAGAGGGGGTCCGAGACTGAGCTGGTTCCCCTCATCGCCGATCTGCCCAGCTACTATCGCACGCTTTGCCGCCGCCGCTGGTGATGGGTGGCCTAGCATTCTCCGCCGAGAAACGCCGCTATCGTCACCAACGACCACTGCCGATAAGGTTTTGAGTTTTGGGTTTCGTTTCTTTTGAGTGTCTGAAAATGTTACAATCACTACATGTTAGTTTCACTTGTCGTCGCCGGAGTCCGGTTGCCGCTGCTGCTTGAGGTGACTGCTGGGGCTGCCTCCAAACCGGTTTAGAGACTACCGCTACTTTGTTTTGTTATTATAGTAAGTATTTTTGTCTCGGAGACCTCGCGTTAATGTTCTATTATATGTATTAAAGTCTTTGCGATATTAATGGTCTTAGGAGTTAGAAACTGAGGTTGCATGTTGTGTTTTAAAGTTTTTATGCTATTGCAAAAGTGTGCGGAGCTAGAATTGAAGTTGTCATTGAGTTCGAACTGAGAAAAAAGAGTTCAGTTGGCGCGTTTGGGTTACGGTTTCAGCTTATAGAGGTAGGGACTTTTTCAAAGAACTCAATTTTATAATTTGGAATTGTTATAAATGGATATTAATGTGATAAATGTACTTCTATTGACTGTATGAGTCTTATGTATTGTCGGGTTGTAACACCCTAATATTCAAATCCTTATGCTCGAGTCATAAGTCAATGATATTACGGTAGTACGACTCTCAGGTGGATTTTTAATATGTAAATATAGGTAAATTTTGAAAGGAGTATTAATCGAGAAGCCTGAAAAGAGTAGAAATAAAATCGCGAAGATGTATCACTCACGTTTCGACAATGAAAAGTTAAACTGTGAAGCCGAAAGTGATATACGGACAAGGCATAAAGGAGATTAAGAGGTAGATAATAGATAGATATATATAACATAAGTAATAGCCACTAGTCGCGACCCGCGAAGTTTAGGCCGGCTAGGGTACAGTATAAAAGTAGTTGACAACAGTATATCCTAATCTCTCCCAAAGGAAACATAAGAGCCTCTATAGGCAAGTTCCAAAAGAGTTCAATACATAATATAATCTTTTCAAAACAAAGGTGGAGAGATTCTAAGCAAAACATAAAGTAGAGAAAATAAATATCTTCGCCGTCTCTCAGACGAACCACAGCTCACTTCTGAGCACCTGGACCTGTATCTGAAAAACAAGAGATATATACGGAATGAGAACCCCGGGCCCATGGGTTCCCAGTACGGTAAAAGTGCCAAATAAATACAATGCACTGCAATAAAAACTCACTAAGCATCCTAAACTTCTTCACCAAATATCCAGCCTAGATTCTTACTAATCCATGAATAGGCAACTGTCGTAAGGGGATACTAAATCTAGTTCATGTTACACATGTTTCCGAACTCGCTGACTCTTCCACGAATCAGACTCAGAATCATAAGCAAAACCATCACCAGTTGTTCTACCTCAGTAATTTTGTATCAATACATCATACCCGCACGTGGAGCTAGTGAAACCACATCACTATATCTTCCCAGGGAGCTCAAATTATCTCATTCAATGATCATTATCATCATGCAATCGTATCATCAAATCATCTTATCAAGAACAGCCCCCAACATCCATCGACATCAGTATGATGGGCCTCTCAGTTGTATAAACACAAGCAATACATGCAAGTAATACACAAATAAGGTACAAGTAGAACAAGTAGCACATAATCAGGTAACATAGCATATATGATGTAGAAATCCAAAACAAATAGGCAAACCCAAATAATTCAAACGTATGCAAATGATGTATGCCTGCCTTATGGCTGATGATATCATTTGTCGGTTATATAGCCACTCGACATGTCCTGGTAGCTAACCATTGGACAGAAACACCCCTTGCGGTTTGAGCTACAACCCCCATGCTACTACCCGCTCAACCCAGAGCCAGTGGAATAACCACTACTGCGGCTACTACCCAGGTGGGTGTTTAAAAGCTCAACCTGGAGCGAGTGGATTCACCACTACTGCCGCTACTACCTAGGCGTCACAATCTCTGACCTGGAGCAAGTGGGACGAACCACAACCCTTGCTACTGCCCAGGATCTCAAAACATACATTCGTTCAGTTTAAAAGCAATCATCATTATTATCAAATCTCAAACATTAACCTGGAGCAAGTGGGACGAACCACAACCCTTACTACTACCCAGGTATCACAAATACATTCATTCAAAACTCCATAATTAAACTCGTTTATCATAAACATCCTTGTCCGTCTCATACCCGGAGCAAGTGGACAACGCCACTGCCTACTACCTGGGGTTACACATCACATTTCAACATTTTCCATTATTATCCATTTAACACATTCATTCATTAACCATATATGCATTTATACTCAGCCATAATCAATAATGGCTTTGCCGTAACCTGGTAATAACTCAGCCATCCGGCTCATGGTTCAATCAAGAACCAGCCATTTATCAATAAATATAGCCCTTCGGCTCATGGCATACACGATACTTCTACCGTCATCCTCCATATCTCATATAATCATCTTTGATCATCATTGATCACAACTTCTCCCCTTGCTTCATTCGCAAGTTACCACATCCCCTAGCTCCTTCCTCTTTGCTAGGCATATCATAATTATTTAATACATAAGGGGTGAGATTGGAGGCTTAGAAGTATGAGATTTATTTTTTTAAAACTCAAAAATCAACTTTGGGATGAAAACAGGGCCACGCGTAGGCGTACTCCATGCGCACGCGTGGATGGCCACAAAGCTCATCGACGCGTATGCGTCATACACGCGGATGCGCGGATTGAAACACAGCCAGACGATGCGTACGCGTCAGCCACGCGTATGCGTGGGTGCATTTGCGCCCCAAGCACAAAACTGGCACAACTCTGGCACAACTCTCAGAAAAATGGCTGGGCATTGGGTGCAGCGCATCGACGCGCATGCGCACACCATGCGCACGCGTGGATGGTGCCTTCTTGAAAAACGATGCGTACGCACCAAGTGCGCTTACGCGTGGAGGGTTATTCTACTAAAAATTTTCTAAGTTAAAAGCTGCAGAATTCACAGATTCAACCCCCAATCTTCCGACGAACATAACTTTCTCATTTTAAATTGTTTTTCACCCGTTTTTCGAACGGCATGGACATCTCGGATCCAATTTCACTTCTAAACAAGTTTGGCAAAATAGGGATCTAGAGTCCAAGTTATGTCCCATTAAAGTATGCCTAAAATCCATATTTTCATACAAAACCACAAGGTGCCCTTTTCAAAACAAGTCATTTTCAACCCTTTTCAAAATCAACCAAAACATGCTAGTTTCAACCCTTTTTGAAATCAATCAAAATATACCAAAATCAACATCAAGCCTCCTCAACTCATACATTAACACTTTATCACGATTCACAAAACCGCCATATAACCATTTTTACCCATTTCAAATAAATGGCTAAATTACAAACACATCAACATGTCATACATCCTTCCTCATCCCAATTTCCAACAATACTATTTCCAATCAACCATCATTATACATAATCAATGTCATACTCACTATCACGTGGTTTCACCCACAAATCAACCTTAATCATTCCTCAAGCATATATCACACCATACATATCTCTCATGCATTATCATACCATCAAGACATCAATAATCATAATCACATATATGACCACATAATATTTCTCAACCAAAACCAAACATACCTCATCTACATAATTTCACCCAAAATTACCAAATTCCACACTTCAACTCCTCAAACCTTATTATTCAATAACCAACCCAATCATTCACATATTCATTATCTGAAATTCATCCAATCACTTGTGTCATCATACAATGCACACATCAACTTACCTTCTTTACCTCTTTCCGGCCTCCGGCCCAAAATTTACGGCCTCCGGCCCAATTTCACAATTTAAATGCATAAACCACAAATCAATACTCATTACCCAATACATCAAATTTTCAATACACCAAGCATACAAGGCCACACAATTCTCAACCCAATCATTAATTCACATTACATACCAACTATGCATATTAGCACCAACCATTTACACAATCCAAACTTAATCCTAGGGGCATCTAGCCTAGGAATTCTCATCACACCACACGGTACTTAAATGAAACTTAAACCGTACCTCTTGTAGCCAAATCAATTGAGCATCTTCTTTAGAAGTCTCTACCAACCTTAACCCCAAGCCTCACCAAAGCTCCTCAAGCAACACCAATCTCTCAATTGTGCACCAAGATCATCAAATACACTAACATAACCAATATCACATACATACATCAACCTAGGGCTCACAAAAATGACAAATCACAATGGTTTGAGCACTTCTTACCTCAGCCCATATGAAGTAGGGATAGAACCCACTTGGAATCCATGTTGGAGTATCCCTAAACACCCAAAATCACAAGATTTCAACACTAACTACCCAAAAATGTGTAACAGTGGGGAATTTCGGAAACTTGGCAGAGATGAATGGAATAATCACCATAAAACTTAGATAGAATTGTAGAGGATGAGAAGAGCGACGTGTGGCCGCAAACGGCTCGTCAATCGGAGCTCCGTAGCTCAAGTTATGGTGGTTTGAAGATCAAAGAGAGTTAGATTTTCTCTCTTCTCTTCTCTCTTCTCAATTTCAGCGCTCCAACCCTTCATTTTAGGGTAAAATGAGCTGAAATGCTCATAATTAATGTTTATATATGTTGGGTCTTGGGCCCACTTAGGCCCGGTTCACTTATTTTTGTCCGTTGGCACAATTTTGGACCAAAACCTTTAAGATTAGCGCTCTAAATCGCACTTCAAATATTTCTACCTCCCCTAATTACAATTCATCATTTCTTAATCCTATTTACTCATAATCAATTTTTTCAGCTGCAGTACCAGACAGGTCTCAGCCGATACTGCCGGTCAAAATTTCACTGCGCGCTTTTACGGAGAAAACTATGTCTTCCGACTCGAAAAAATTCACTGAATCCAAATATCATATTTAAATCATCAAATTTCAATTGCCAAATCTTCCAACCACATTCGCTCCTACTTAACTTATTATTTAATTAATTTTGGTTAGATCGGGTATTACACGGGTTATTTTGGGATGAATGTGATTGTTGTTTGATTTGATTGTGGCTTGGTTTTGTTAAATGGATGATTGCTGAATTATTTCTTTAAAGTTTTGGAAATGAGTTGGGTTCATTGAAAATGAATTGACTTTGAATCTGTTTTCTTGAAATATGAGAATGATATGAATCTTTGGAATTAGTCTGATTTTAAATTGATTTGGTTTTGAACCCGTGGAAAGGGTTGCAGAATGGTTTGGTTGGGACCGAAAAGGGTGGCAAAGTCCAAGTATTAGGTGAGATGTTACTAAATTTTTATGAGAGTTAAGATTCTGTTTTAAAATGTGATTTAGAAAAGGATTGAATTAGAGAGGTTCTGTTATTTAGTTCTTGATTTATTAAGGAATAGGTGCTTCGAGTTTGATTTAAATGTAAAGGACCTATGTTTTGAAGTTCGATTAAAGAAGTACCTTTGGAGGCGTTTTAGTGGATTTTAAAAGAAATTGAACTTTGATTAATTAAATTTGTTTTGCTTTTGAAGTATTATTTAAATTTTGATTTAGCAAGACTAAACAATTCTGAGCCTTTGGGAATATTTCTGATTTAAGAATGAAATGAAAATTTGTTTTGGGGCTTAAATAATTTTGGTTTTGAAATGGGTTTGGAACTTTTGGCTTACATGCATTGATTTTGGTTTTAAATCTCTATTTTAATTGAATACAATTTAAGTAACTATGATTTCAAAGATTTCTAAAGAATTTAAGAAATGAGGTAGGTTATTCTATCCTAAAGTCTTGAGTTTTTGCCAAGGTTGTTAATTAATAACTCTAATTTAAAATAGTTAAACGGATGATTTAAAAGCGAAGGATTTGAGTCCTTTCAAAGGGAATGCGCATTTGATATGATATTTGAAAGTCTTTTGGAAGTTTTGGAAAATGTTACATAAAGTGGCTCTGTTTTGAAAGAGAATTTATTTTGAAGAAAAAGTGGATTATGAACTTGGAATAATTTGAAATACGAGGATTTTGAATTTTGAGACAAGGATGAGTTTGATTTTGGTATTAAAGTAAAGTGATTTGAGGAAAAAGTGATACATGGCATGAATGATTATTTGACTTGGTATGGATTGTTAATGAAGTGCGGAAATAATGATGAATGAATGATTATGAATGAATATGTGGTTTTTGCACTTCTTTTATCTGAGATACGAGTTTCCTTGGGTAAAGTACTATGGCTTGCCACCACGTGTTCCAGGTTGAGACTCGATACTCTGTTGACCCTACGATGTAAGAGTGTCCGGGAACTTATAAATTCCTGGGAAGGATACCCCCATTGAGCAATTTTATATATGAGAAAAAGCTATGCATAGACTCTTGGGGATGTGCGTCGGCGGACGGTCTAGGGTTTAGTAGCCGAACTTGTCGGGTTGGCTTGATAACCGACAGATGAGACTCATCAGCCATAGGGCAGGCATTCATCATATGTATCTATATTACATTGTTTGTGTGTGCATATTGTAATTGGTTTGCCTATGTGAATAATCATGTTTAAATGCTAATTGCTCTACTTGATGTAATTGCTTGTTTGTGTTTGAATCTTCTTACTTGTGTTTGTGACTGAAATTGGTTGGATGGTAGTGAATTGGTTATTGATTGAATTGTTTGGGCCTATGACCGTGATTGATTTTTGTGATGGGCCGAAGGCCATGTTTGGTTTGTGCTTCTGATTAAGAAAAATATGAAAACTCAAACTGGTTCAGCATAGACTTAATGAACCTATGCTTGGAACAGCGTGGTCATTCATATTGTCTAAGAAAGACTTTTAAAAAAGGTTATGGATTTTGGAAGAATTAATGGATTTATCTTTTAAAAAGGATTTCAGATTTTTTAATATGAATCCTTGGTTTGGAAAAGATACATAAGGCTGCTATTAATCACTGCATTTTTGAAAACAGTTTTATTTTATGTATCTTATTATAGCAATTCTCTAACTCCATAGTAAAAACCAGCGAGGATGATGTTCTCACTCCCCTACGGGTCTTTTCTTTTTTAGGATATGGACGACGAAGTTCGAAAGAGCTTATTACTTTTCTATTTACACGATATGTTGTATTATTTTAGTATTTATGTTTCCCTTGCCTTTAACTTTACAAGTTTTGTAAGAAGGATAGGAAATTGATATGAAATGCTTGTAAACTAATAATATGTATATATATATATATATATATATATATATATATATATGTATTCTCTGTGAGTATTGTAATTTTGTAATGTAAGTATGGATGTAAGTTTTGGAAAATACGGTTTAAGTTTTAAATATGCTCAAATTTTAGTATTAAATATTTTAAGAGTTGTAATACCCGAGCTATCAGAGTGGCGTAGCCGAAAGCGTGACATTTTGATAGTTAGGGTGTTACACGCCATGGATTAGGAGGCGGGTTTGAAGACTTCCCCTTCTACTCCTTCAACCCGACCTCAAGAGGATTCCCGGACTGTCTCTCAGAAGGCGGTCTCGGTCGGGGGTGGAGCTCCTATTTTTGCTGGTCTGGTGGCCTTGGGGTCCGAGGAGGAGGTGACTCTGGTGTCAGTTGCCGAAGCGTCTCAGAAGCGGAAGAGGCCGTGATGAGCGGATATTTTATACGCTTTTTGGCATCATTTTAATATAGTTTTTATTATCTTTTGTTTAAGTTTTATTATATTTTCATAGGTTTTAGTGAAAAATTTACATTTTCGAATTCTACTTTGAGTTTTTGTATTTGATGATGATTTCAGGTAATTTCTGGCTGAAATTGAGGAGCTTTGAAAATGTTCGAGTCAGAGATTGAGAAAGGACTGCAGATGCTATTGGATTCTAACCTCAGTGCACTCGAAGGAGCATTTTTGGAGCTATGGAAGTCCAAATGACGCGTTCTCAATGGCATTTGAAAGCTAACATCCAGGGCTTTCTAGCAATACATAATAGTCCATACTTTGCTCTGGAAATGAAGGTCCAAAACTGGCGTTCAACGCCAGCACTTCACCATCTTCTTGGCGTTGGACGCCCAAAAGGGAGCAACTGACGTCCAACGCCCAAAAAGGAGTCCAAACCTGGTGTTCAACGCCCAAGAAGGGTACTAGCTCATCGATTCACCCTTAGCTCAACCCGAACACTCACCAAATGGGCCCCAGAAGTGGCTTTTCGCACTATCAACCTAGTTTATCCTATTTCTGTAATCCTTAATTGCTAGACTAGTATATATAGAACAAAGATCACCATTGTTAGAGATCTTTGTCCATTCGAACCTTTCATTACTTTTTTGTAAGCTATGAGTCCCTAACCTCCTAGGTTAAGGTTAGGAGCTCTGCTGATTCTTATGGATTAATAATATCATTGTTCTATTTCAATCTATGCTTGATTCTATTCTAAGATGTATCTTCGTTCTTCATCCTAATGAATTGGGAGTGTAACTTGACCATCATCCCTATTCTACATGGGTTCTTGCTAGTCCTTGACGGGATAGTATTGAACCACAAGCTTGATTATACATCTCTTAAACAGCTAATCCACGACTTCGTTGGGGGCTTCGAGACATCAGTTCAGCCGAAGTACGGGGCGATTAGGGCCTTTGTGGTATAGGCTAGAATCATGAAGCATCATTCTATGATCCAGAAGACCCGACCTTGTCTGTGGCATTTTGAGTAGGATCACCAAGGGAATCGACTGCAAGAGCTTCACCTCCATTCATATTGGATGACCACTGACCTGGCGTTTGATCTGAAGCATAGGAGATTAATTACCACTGACCTAGGGTTAATCACTTACAGCCTGCCATGGAATGAATCATCAGAAGTTAAAGTAAACAGTGAGAAAAGTTTATCCAGAAGGAGGAAGTATCTCCAAATCCTCAACCGTTCTCTCATCATTGATTTTACACCTATTTTGTAATACTTTATTTATTCTGTTTTTATGCATTTTTCCACAACAACTATATTTTTTATCCGTCTGACTAAGATCTAAGAGATAGCCATTTCTTGTTCAATCCAACAATCTTCGTGGGATCGACCCTCACTCACCTGAGGTATTACTTAGACGACCCGGTGCACTTGCCGATCTATCTGTGCGAATATTGCGGAGTCAATTTCGTGCACCAAATTTTTGGCACCATTGTCGGTGATTGTTCGAGTTTGACAAACTACCAGACTATCTTGTTGCTTAGATTAGGTACTTTTTAAGGCTTAGTGTCTCTTTTATTGTGTCTTTTGTTTTCTTTTCAAAAAAATTTTTCAAAACCTTTTTCTTTATTAATCTTGATATTTTGTTTGAGTATAGTGTTAGTTTCATAGTTTGGTGTCCCGTCTATTTTCATCTTTGTCTTTAAAATTTTCGAAAATTGTTCTTCTTGGTATTTAAGTTGTTCTTGTTTCTTTTCTTTGTTTGATCATAAAATTTTAAGTTTGTGTCTTTTGGTGTTTTTCTTTCTAATTTTCAAAAAACTAGTGTCTTTAATCTAAAAATTTTGAGTTTGGTATCTTTTAGTTGTTTTTCTTTTTCTTCATTAATTCGAAAAATCAAAAGAATATCTTTTCTATCTTTATTCAAAATTTCGAAATTCTTGCCTTCTTTTCTTATCTTGATTTAAAAATTTTTAATTTTAGAGTTTTCTTGTTAGTAAAGTTAAAATTTAAATTTCAAATCTTATCTTTTCAAATCTTTATGTTATCTTATCTTGATTTCAAATTTCAAAATCAAATATTTTCAAAAAAATTAAAAATAAAAAACTTTTCAAATCTTGTCACATCTTTCTTTTAATTTGATTCTTTCATATCTTATCTTTCTTTTAAATTTTAAAATTTCAAATCTTTTTAAATATTCACCATCTCTTTGAATTTGATTTTCAAGTCTTTTTAAATTTAAATCTAATTTTAAAATCTTTATCTTATCTTTCTATTTTAAAACTTACCTAACTTACTTTCCTTTTAAATTTAAAACTTCTTCAATTTCAAATATTTCTTTCTTCTTTTTTGAAAATTACCTTTTAGTTTTCAAATCTTTTTAGTTAATTAACTTTTAATTCCCTTCTCTTTTTTGAATTCAATAAATAAATAAAATAAAAATAAAAATATTTTAATTCAAGTCTCTCTTTTTATCTCTTAAAATTTGAATTCTCCTACCTTCCTTCACGACGGACCCAAATGGGAATGAACAGTTCAGAAGAACTTTGGAGTCCTATATAGCCCCCACTTCTAACTTATATGGGAGAAGTATCAGTATACCCCCTATTAGAGCAAGTAATTTTGAGCTAAACCTTCAGCTCATTACTCTGGTGCAGCAAAACTGCCAATATTCTAGACTTCCACAGGAAGAGCTTACCGAGTTTCTGGCAGATTTCTTACAAATTGTTGACACAGTACATAATGAGGAAGTGGATCAAGATGTCTACAGACTATTGCTCTTTTCCTTTGTTGTGAGAGACTGATGCGTGCGCATCTTTTCTATCTTTTCCTAGTGAATTTGCATCTAATTTGTTGAGTTTAATAAAGAATTAATTATCTTTTAGCCAATATGGATACTACTTTGAGTCTTTTGTAATTTTGTTTATTTTAGATAGCATTCGGCGGAATTTGATAGAGTTTCTGTAGCACAAGAATCAAAGGAGATGGCAGCGAGGAGCGACGCGTACACGTGACTGACGCGTACGCGTGATTTGGAGCTTTTCATGGCAACATGTGCGCCTGACTGATGCGTACGCATGATTTGAAGATTTGCATAGCGACAGTGCGCATGATCGACGCGTCCGCGTGACTCGGGAAAAAGACCATCGACGCGTATGCGTGACTAACTCGTACGCGTGACATGCGCCACGAGCAGAAAATGCAGAAAACGTTGGGGTGATTTCTGGGCCCCATTTTAGCACCCAAGTTAGGCGCAGATCCAGTAAAGACAAGTGGTTCCCACGTTACAAGACGCGGAGTAGTTAGTTAATTCTGATTTAAATTCAAAATTAATTTTAAAATAGGAAAAGATATTATTTTAATTTTAAAAATTAGATTTTAAATTAATTAAGATTAGTTATAAAAAAGAGAGAATTCTCTTCTATTAGGTAGATTCCATTAAGGGAGATTCCATTAGGAAATTCTATACAAATTTACATTCCGCATTCCATTAGCAACTAATCCTCCATTGTTAAGGTTATGAGCTCTGTCTATTTGTATGGATTGATTCATTTGATCTTTCTAATTTAATTCATGTTTTGATTTATATTTCAATAATTGTTTTCGTTCTTTATTTTATGAATTTGGGTGGAACGGAAGTATGACCCTCTTTCTATTTGAGTTTTTGTAAAACTTGGAAAAGCTCTTTACTTGAACAATAACTTGAAAATATATTATCCTGAATTTCTAATTGTTTGTATTTAACGGGATACGTGACATATAATCCCCTTATTTTTGGATAATTAGGATTCTTGTGGCATATAAACTGGAATTTGATCATCACCTTCTAATTGGAATTAATTGACCAAGGAATTGGCAGTTAATGAATTTTAGAGGAGACTAGGAAGGTCTAAGGAATTAGGGTCTAGTCACATATAGTTTGCCATGAATTAAATCTTGCATGATTAAAAAAGTTAGTAAGAAAAATCAATCCGAAAAAATAGATAACTCTGAAGCCTTAACTGTTTTCTCAATATTTTATTCCCAACTTATTTATTTTTCCTTTTGATATTCTGAGTTCAAACTTAAACCTTTTGAATATTTCAAAACCCTTTTCTGCTTGCTTAACTAAGCCAATCAATCAATCAATCATTGTTGCTTGATCCATCAATCCTCGTGGGATCGACCCTTACTCACGTAAGGTATTACTTGGTACGATCTGGTGCACTTGCCGGTTAGTTTGTGAGTTATAAAATACCGCACCAAGTTTTTGGCACCATTGCCGAGGATTGAAAGTGATTAACAACTATTAGTTATTTGATTTATTAGATTAGGAGTTTTTACTTTAATTTCATTTAACTTTTTTCTTTAAATTTTCAAAAAAATATATTTTGATTTATTTTATTTAAATTTTTTTCTTTTTTCTTAATTTTTGAAATTAAGTTTAGTGTCCCCGTAGTAATTTTTCTCTTAAAAAAATTAAATAAAAAATATTTTTTAAAAAAATCCTAGTATCCTTCTTTGTTTAATTTTTGAATTTATAGTTCACTTCTTTTCATTTATTTTCGAATTTTTTATCATTTATTTTTATTTTTTACCTTTTCTAATTTTTTTTCTATCTTCTTTTGCTTTCTTGTTTACCACATGGTGCGTTTGATTCTGTTTGGTGTTTTGTGCTAAGAAAAAATAATGGAGAGAGATCACATGGGTTACTACTCACACCCAAGTAGTGATTCATATTATGGTGGATGGAGGAACTATCCAAATTTTGGTTGGCAAAGTCAAGACCAAAGAAACTTCAATGCTCCATGTTCCAACTATCAAGAGCCACCACCTCCATATTTATACCACGAACCACCATCTCCATATTCGTACCAAGAACCACCACCTCTCTATCCATATCAAGAACCATCATCTTTCTATCCATATCAAGAGCCACCATCTCCCTATTCATACCAAAAACCATCCTCTTTTTACACTTATCAAGAACCATCATCTCCTTCTTATGCATATCAAGAGCCACCATCTCCTTATTCATCTCAAATACCATCAGATCTTGAGCTCTTCATGAAAGAATTCCTACATGATATAAAACGACTGTAAAAAATGTAGAGAAACATGTGCAGTCGCTAATCAAGAACCAGGAAGAGGAACAAGCAAATTCTTTTCCAAAAGATACAATGCAAGATCCTAGGGAAGAAAGTGAGGAAATAAATCAAAGAAGTTTATACTCTAGTGAATTAGAGAACTTTCCACCCTCACATATGGAAGAAGAGGAAGATGCACAACCTCCCATGCCCTTGGTAAGCAATGAAGAAGAGATTGAATTAGAAGAAAGCTACCAAGAGGAAGATGTTGAAATTGAGGAAGCTTGCAAAAAGGTAGAAGAATTCAAAGAAGAACACAAGGGAGTGGAGCTTGCAAGACCTCTTCCAAAGCCATCACCATCCAATACAACATTCAAGTGGGTAAAATTCATATCCTTAACATTTACTTATCCACTTGAATATGGGCTAATAGAGATGGATGGTCAACTTAGAGCTCTTTGCGGCATTAAGAGTAAGAGAAAGATTGTTAGTGGCAAGAGTTGTCAAGCAAGGTTCAATACGGTTGCATGCTCCAAATTGAAGTTCAAGGATTGGTGTAGAGCTCAATTGAATGGGTCTAGAAGGTTATTTGGATGTCTCTGTGAGAATTCAGATTGCTTGCCACCCGGTGGGAACAATGGTGATCCACAAGAAGACGGGTGTAAAGGCAAGGTTTGGGACCCTGGAATTCATTCCCACAACCAACACTCTTGGAGCCTTGTCACTTGCTTCAACTTGCTCGAAGGCGTTATGCGCCTAGCTTGGAATCCCGGTGGCCATTGGAATTACAAACATTGGTGGAGATTGCTGGATCAGTACAAGCACAAGCCACCATGACAAGGAGCTCACCACATGTCCAACTTAAGGAATTTAACTAAAAGTGCTTGGTGGGAAACAACCCACCGTGGTATGATCGTTCCTTTTCATTCTTAGTTATTTTTCGTAGTAGTAGTTTTTTTACCTATTTGATTTTTATTGAGTTCTTACTAATTTTCTGATCATGCAGCTATTTTAGAACAGGAATTGGAAAAAAAGAAGAGGAGCACACGACGCGTACGCATCATATGCATGTGCGTGAAAAATAAAATTTGACAGAAAGTTGTGCGGGAGTGACGCAGGAATGATGCCTTGTGCACAAACGAGCCCACGCGTACGCGTACCCCACGCGTGCGCGTCATTCATGATTTTGGCACTCCACACGTACGCGTCACTGACGCGTACGCGTGACCTGGAAAAATAACGTAAATATGTGTTTGGGCAGAGAGTTGTGCTGGTTTGGGGCTGGAAGTGTGCTAGAAGCACAAAACTTGTGCACGCGTACGCGTCCCTGATGCGTGCGCGTCATTCGCAAAAATGGCCATCCACGCGTGCGCGTGCATGACACGCACGTGTCGATTGAAAATCTGGGTTCCCAAGCAACGCAAATAGAGAGTTGTGCGTGTGCGCGGTTGCCTTCGTGCGAATCGCACAAAAACAAGAGCACGCAGACGCGTGCCTGACGCTTACGCGTTATTAAGAAAATTCAGCGACCCACGCGTACGCGTGCTGCACGCGTACGCATTGCCTGCGTCGCACAAATCCACTAGTTCGCCGCCCAAGTTTTAATTTTCTTTCCCCCTCTCCCAATCCTAATTGTCTCTTGTTCTTTTATCCTTTTCTTTTTCTTTCATCATAATATTTGTCTCTTTCTATTTTCAGTTCTTCTTTGCTTGAGGACAAGCAAACCTTTAAGTTTGGTGTAGATGCTTCGCTTAAGGGTTTTCTGTTTATTCCTATGGCACCAAAATGGAGGTGAATCATCTTCAAGGAGGAGCGCAACCTGAAGAATAAAGCAACCGCTGTGATAACTAAGGTGGTTGACTTCCTTACATTTTGTATTTCTCCCCTCTTTTTCTATGTTATATTCCGATTTTCTACAATTTTTCTTGGTTTGTTGCATGATCCTTTATTAGTTAGAATCCTAGGTCTAGTTTTGTTTTCTCTTAATTGCTTTAATTCTGAAAAGATGTCTCATGTATTACTCACTAAGCTTGAATTCAAATAAAAAATACAGAAGTAATGTATTGCATGAGAAATTGGGTTAATTTTATGAATAGTCTTATTTACTTAAATGTGGTGGTATTTTCTATGATTCTGAATGCATGACATGAACAGTGCATATTTTTTATAGTGAAGTTTATGAATGTTAAAATTGTTGGCTCTTGAAAGAATGATGAAAAAAAGAGAAATGTTATTAATAATTTGAAAAATCATAAAATTGATTCTTGAAGCAAGAAAAAGCAGTAAAAAACACAAAGCTTAAGAAAAAAATAAAATAAAGAGAAAGAAAGAAAAAAAAGAAAAAGCAAGCAGAAAAAGTCAATGACCCTTTAAACTAAAAGGCAAAGGGTAAAAAGGATCCAAGGCTTTGAGCATTAATGGATAGGAGGGCCCAAAGGAATAAAATCCTGGCCTAAGCAGCTAAATCAAGCTGTCCTTAACCATGTGCTTGTGGCGTGAAGGTGTCAAGTGAAAAGCTTGAGACTGAGCGGTTAAAGTCGTGATCCAAAGCAAAAAGAGTGTACTTAAGAACTCTCGGCACCTCTAACTGGGGACTCTAGCAAAGCTAAGTCACAATCTGAAAAGGTTTACCCAGTTATGTGTCTGTGGCATTTATGTATCCGGTGGTAATACTGGAAAACAAAATGCTTAGGGTCACGGCCAAGACTCAAAAGGTAGCTGTGTTCAAGAATCAACTTACTGAATTGTGCATGAAATTGCAATCACACTTTTGCAATTCCGCACAACTAACCAGCAAGTGCACTGGGTCGTCCAAGTAATACCTTACGTGAGTAAGGGTCGATCCCACGGAGATTGTCGGCTTGAAGCAAGCTATGGTTATCTTGTAACTCTTAGTCAGGATATCAATAATTATCAGGTTTAATTGTGAAAAGTAAAAGAACATGAAATAAGTACTTTTTTTGCAGTAATAGAGAGCAGGTTGAGGTTTTGGAGATGCTCTATCTTTTGAATCTCTGCTTTCCTACTGTCTTCTTCTTCATACACGCAAGACTCCTTCCATGGCAAGCTGTATGTAGGGTTTCACTGTTGTCAATGGCTACCTCCCATCCTCTCAGTGAAAATGTTCAACGCGCTCTGTCACAGCACGGCTAATCATCTGTCGGTTCTCAATCAGGTTGGAATAGAATCCAGTGATTCTTTTGCGTCTGTCACTAACGC
Organism: Arachis hypogaea; assembly: GCF_003086295.3. Taxonomy (NCBI): domain Eukaryota; kingdom Viridiplantae; phylum Streptophyta; class Magnoliopsida; order Fabales; family Fabaceae; genus Arachis; species Arachis hypogaea. Next base: position 68,543,198 of record NC_092037.1, read on the forward strand.
CCAGCCTTCAGGAGTTTGAAGCTCGTCACAGTCACTCAATCTTTGAATCCTACTCAGAATACCACAGACAAGGTTTAGACCTTCCGGATTCTCTTGAATGCCGCCATCAATTCTAGCTTATACCACGAAGATTCTGATTAAGGAATCCAAGAGATATCTACTCAATCTAAGGTAGAACGGAGGTGGTTGTCAGGCACACGTTCATAGGTGAGAATGATGATGAGTGTCACAGATCATCACATTCATCAGGTTTAGGAACAAGTGATATCTTAGAATAGAAGCAAGCGTGATTGAATGAAAAACAGTAGTAATTGCATTAATCCATCAAGACACAGCAGAGCTCCTCACCCCCAACCATGGGGTTTAGAGACTCATGCCGTAGAAGATACAATGAGAAACATGTAATGTGTCATGAGGTAAAGATACAATGTCAAAAGATCCTATTATACATTGCTGGAAAGCCCAGGATGTCTACTTTCCAACGCAATAGAGAGTGCGCCAATTGGGCTTCTGTAGCTCCAGAAAATCCACTTCGAGTGCAGGGAGGTCAGAATCCAACAGCATCTGCAGTCCTTTTCAGCCTCTAAATCAGATTTTTGCTCAGGTCCCTCAATTTTAGCCAGAAAATACCTGAAATCACAGAAAAACACACAAACTCATAGTAAAGCCCAGAAAAGTGAATTTTAACTAAAAACTAATGAAAATGTAATAAAAACTAACTAAAATATACTAAAAACATACTAAAAACAATGCCAAAAAGCGTATAAATTATCCGCTCATCACTGAACTAGGAGAATCAATAACACTATTTAAATTTTGAGTTCCTATGGATTCCAATCATTCTGAACTTCAAAGGATAAAGTGAAATGCCAAAACTATTTAGGATTGCAGTTGTAAACCCCACTATAAGAAGAGACATGAGTTTAATCGAACTCTCATTCTCATGCAAATTCACATCCTAAGCTTACATTAGTTTTGGTTGCTTGAGAACAAGCAATAATTTAAATTTGGTGTTGTGATGCGTGAGCATCTTTTCTATCTTTTCCTAGTGAATTTGCATCTAATTTGTTGAGTTTAATAAAGAATTAATTGTCTTTTAGCCAATATGGATGCTATTTTGAGTCTTTTGCAATTTTGTTTATTTTAGGTAGCATTCAGCGAAATTTGATGGAGTTTCTGCAGTACAAGAATCAAAGGAGATGGCAGCGAAGAGCGACGCGTATGCGTGACTGACGCGTACGCGTGATTTGGAGCTTTCCATGGTGACGCGTGCGCGTGACTGACGCGTACGTGTGATTTGAAGATTTGCATAGCGACGCGTGCACGTGATCGACGCGTCCACGTGACTCAGGAAAAGACCATTGACGTGTACGCGTGACATGCGCCACGTACAGAAAATGCAGAAAATGCTGGGGGTGATTTCTGGGCCCCATTTTAGCACCCAAGTTTGGCGCGGATCCAGTAAAGCCAAGTGGTCCCCACGTTACAAGATGCGGAGTAGTTAGTTAATTCTGATTTAAATTCAAATTTGATTTTAAAATAGGAAAAGATATTATTTTAATTTTAAAAATTAGATTTTAAATTAATTAAGATTAGTTATAAAAAGGAGAGAATTCTCTTCTATTAGGTAGATTCCATTAAGGGGGATTCCTTTAGGGAATTCTATACAAATTTACATTCTGCATTCCATGAGCAACTAATCCTCCATTATTAAGGTTAAGAGCTCTGTCTATTTGTATGGATTGATTCATTTGATCTTTCTAATTTAATTCATGGTTTGATTTATATTTCAATAATTGTTTTTGTTCTTTATTTTATGAATTTGGGTGGAACGGAAGTATGACTCTCTTTTTATTTGAGTTCTTGTAAAACTTGGAAAAGCTCTTTACTTGAACAACAGCTTGAAAACATATTATCCTGAATTTCTAATTGTTTGTATTTAACAGGATATGTGACATATAATCCCCTTATTTTTGGATAATTAGGATTCTTGTGGCATATAAACTGGAATTTGATCATCACCTTCTAATTGGAATTAATTGACCAAGGAATTGGCAGTTAATGAATTTTAGAGGAGACTAGGAATGTCTAAGGAATTAGGGTCTAGTCACATATAGTTTGCCATGAATTAAATCTTGCATGATTAAAATAGTTAGTAAGAAAAATCAATCCGGAAAAATAGATAACTCTGAAGCCTTAACTGTTTTCTCAATATTTTATTCCGAACTTATTTATTTTTCCTTTTGATATTCTGAGTTCAAACTTAAACCTTTTGAATATTTCAAAACCCTTTTCTGCTTGCCTAACTAAGCCAATTAATCAATCATTGTTGCTTGATGCATCAATCCTCGTGGGATCGACCCTTACTCACGTAAGGTATTACTTGGTACGACCCGGTGCACTTGCTGGTTAGTTTGTGGGTTATAAAATACCGTACTAGAGACCAAGCGAAGAGGTGGTTAGATAACCAACCCAAATCCAGCTTGAAAACATGGATGCAACTAGTAGACAAATTTCTAAATCAATACTTCCCCCAAGGAAGTTAACCCAGTTAAGGTTGGACATCCAAGGCTTCAAACAAGAGAATAATGAATCTCTTCATGATGCTTGGGGGAGATATAGAAGGGCTATGAAAATGCCCTACTAAAATGTTTTCAGAATGGGTGCAATTAGACATCTTCTATTACAGACTCACAAACATGGCTAAGATGTCTCTAGACTATTCTGCTGGTGGTTCTATAAATATGAGGAAAACAATTGAAGAGACTCACGAACTTAATGGGATAGTTGCAACAAACCAGCATCTGTACTTATCAACAAACCAGCATCTGTACTTGGTTAATAAGACTTCCATGAAGGGAGAGGTTAAGGCAGTATCTACTGAATCCAACCCTCCAGAACAAAATGGCCCATTGACTCAGCACATACACACCCTTGCACAGTAGCTGCTGAAATTGCAAGAGGCTTTGCAAGAAACTCAGACTTCCAACAGGAATGTAGAAGCACAACTGAGTCAAACTAGGCAGCAATTATGTAAGCAGATAAAAGAAAAGTGTCAGGCTATTCAACTGAGGAGTGGAAAAATAGTAAACACCCAACCTCAGAACAGCAGGAGACCAAAAGAGGAAAAGCTGACAGAGGATAACCAGACTACTGTCCAAGACACCTCTGAGGACGTTGAACGCCCAGAGAGGAATGTCATTGGCATTCAACGCCAAGAAGGGGACAGCACTCCTAGCGTTCAACGCTAAGAAGGGGTGCCCATTCCTGGTGTTGAACGTCCAAAAGGGGGCAGTATTCCTGGTGTTAAACTCCAAGAAAGGTGCAACAAGGGCATTGAATGCCCAAACAGGGATGATCAGATACATACAAGTGCTGATAAGACCTCTCCTAAGGAAGTCACTAACCCCCCTTTTATTTCTGTAGGCACTCAACCTACATCACCTAAGGTTGATGAGTACAGGGCTAAGACGCCATTTCCTCAGAAGCTTTGTCAAGCGGAAAAAGATAAACAGTTTACCCTCTTTGCAGATTATCGCAAGACACTTGAGATCAAGATCCCTTTTGCAGAGGCTCTTGAGAAGATACCTTCTTATGCTAAGTTCATGAAAGACATCTTAAGTTACAAGAAGGATTGGAGAGAGGCAGAAATAGTCCTCCTCACTGAAGAATGCAGCACAGTAATCCAAAAGAGCTTACTAGAAAAACTTCAAGACCCTGGAAGCTTTATGATACCATGCACTCTAGAGGATGCCTGCACAAGGATAGCCCTATGCGATCTTAGAGCAAGTATTAATCTAATACATGATCATTAATAAAGAAGCTCTGTTTAACTCAAGAAGTTAAACCAACCCACATATTTCTTCAATTTAATGATGGCTCTGTCAAGTTTTCATCAGGTGTGATTAAAGACATGATAGTTAGGGATGGACCCTTTGCTTTTCCCACGGATTTTGTTGTGCTGGAAATGGACGAGCACAAGAGTGCGTCCCTTATTCTAGGAAGACCCTTCCTACCTACATGACAGACTCTCATTGACGTTCAGAAAGGGGAAGTAACCCTGAGAGTCAATGAGGATGAGTTCTTGCTGAATGCCATACAGCATCCAGATACCCCAGAGGAGTGCATGATTATTAATATCATTAATTCCCTGGTGGAAGAAGTAAACATGGTTGAGAGACTCGAAGAAGAGCTGAACGACATCTTTTATGATGCCTAGCTTGAGAGGAGCCAAAAAAATGAAGGAGCCTTTAAAACTTCCAAAGGAAGAGGATAAGCCTCCTAAACTTGAGCTCAAGCCATTACCATCATCCTTGAAATATGCATTTCTAGGAGATGGGAACACTTATCCTGTGATTATAAGCTCTGCCTTAAAACCACAGGAAGAAAAGACACTAATCCAAGTGCTAAACACAAACAAGATAGCTCTTGGGTGGACAATAAGTGACCATAAGGGCATTAGCCCAACCCGATGCATGCACAAGATCCTGTTGGAAGATGACGTCAAACCGGTGATGCAACCACAAAGGCGACTGAATCCAGCTATAAAGGAAGTGGTGCAAAAAGAAGTCACAAAATTATGGGAGGTTGGGATTATTTATCCCATTTCTGACAACCCCTGGGTGAGCCTTGGCCAAGTTGTTCCCAAGAAGGGAGGCATGATAGTGGTTCACAATGAAAAGAATGAACTGATTCCCACAAGAATAGTTACAGGGTAGCGCATGTGCATTGACTATAGGAGGCTCAATAACCCTCCCCTATGTGAATATCAAACCTAAAGATATGAAAGATATCCCATACACAACCCTCAATCACCAAACCTTCAAACACCACACCCTCCACCTCCATGGAATCAAAATGCTTATACACCTTGCCATCAATCATATGAACCATCACCTTCTTATACACCACCTCAATACCTTCACCCATATGATACAACCTTTCTCCCGATCTTTGAACCCTCTCTTTCATCCAATTGTGAAGTTCTCCAACTCTTGCCCCAAGAACAACAAGACCTTCAAGCATTATTTCAAGAGAAAGAAGGGTTCTGAAAGAAGTAAGGAGAGTTCACCGCTACCATAGCCGAAGTGGTGAACCGTTTGGCCTTACTACACTCAAGCAATCAAGATATCTCCCTTGAGGAAGGTCTAAGGAGTGTTGTGAAGAGGAGAGCATGGTGTCTCAATGAGAAGAAGAGGAGATGAGGCTTGAGTCACAAAAGGAGGAAGGTAGAACTAGAGAACCGAAAGAGGTGGATGGAGAATTGAGGGAGTTTGATCAAGAAGTGGATTGCATCATCAATGATTTTTTGTCCACCTTAGTCAATCCCCTCAATGATCTTGAGGAGCCTTCCACTCTTGAGTTTGAAAAAGGTAGGGAAGATCTTGAAAAGGGTGGTAAGGAAGAGGTGATCAACCAAGAAGTGGAAGCTTTCATGCAAGATTCCAATAGGGTGATTTTAATCCTAGGGCAATTTGAATGGGTGACAATTTCCGCCATGAGCTTCATAGGCCCATACTAATATACTGTATTGGAAATGGATCACCAACTTAAGGTGCTTTTTGGAGTGTTAAATGGTGAAGGATTGGGTGTTGGTTGCCAAGTGAATTCGACGCATAAGTGGTGTAAGGCTCAATTAGGAGGATTCCAAGGCTTAAGTGGGTGCTTCAAAGGTGATTTGGTAGGCTATCCATCCAAGTGCAAGAACAAGAATCAACAAGGGGTTGACCAAGAGACTAGAGTGTGGGATTCGGGTACAAGTTTCAACAATCAACATTTGTGGATTAGTGCACGAATTTGCAATCCGTACAACTAACTAGCAAGTGCACTGGGTCGTCCAAGTAATACCTTATGTGAGTAAGGGTCGATCCCACGGAGATTATTGGTTTGAAGCAAGCTATGTTTATTTTATTAATCTTAGTCAGGATGCCAATAAGGTTACTTGGATTTAATTGTAAGAAGTACAAGTGTTTGGAATAAGTAATTGTTACTTTATTAATGGAGAATATGTTGGAGTTTTAGAGATGCTTTGTCCTCTGAATTTCTGCAATGTAATATGCAACTCAATTGTTTGTAAAGTTCCATCCATGGCAAGCTGTATGTAGGGTGTCACCATTGTCAGTGGTTACTTCCCATCCTCTCAGTGAAAACGGTCCAGATGCTCTGTCACAGCACGGCTAATCAGCTGTTGGTTCTCGATCATGTTGGAATAGGATCCATTAATCCTTTTGCATTTATCATCACGCCCAGCAATCGCGAGTTTGAAGCTCGTCACAGCCATTCAATCCTTGAATCCTACTCGGAATACCTCAGACAAGGTTTAGACTTTCCAGATCCTCAAGAGTGGCCGCCATCAGTTCTAGCTTATACCACGAAGATTCTAATTAAGGAAGCTAAGAGATGCTCATTCAATCTGATGTAGAACGGAGGTGTTTGTCAGGCACATGTTCATGGATTGAGGAATGTGATGAGTGTCACAGATCATCACCTCCTTTACAATTAAGCGCGAATGAACATCTTAGATAGGAACACACACACGTTTGACTGGAGAAATAGAAACAATTGCATTAATTCATTGAGACGCTGCAGAGCTCCTCACCCCCAACAATGGAGTTTAGAGACTCATGCCGTCAAAGTGTATAAAATTCAGATCTGAAAATGTCATGAGATACAAAATAAATCTCTAAAAGTTGTTTAAATAGTAAACTAATAACCTAGGTTTACAGAAAATGAGTAAACTATAATAGATAGTGCAGAAATCCACTTCTGGGGCCCACTTGGTGTGTGCTGGGGCTGAGACATAAGCTTCTCACATGCCTGGGCTGTTTTGGGCGTTCAACGCCAGGTTGTAACCTATTTCTGGCGTTGAACTCCAACTTGTAACTTGTTTCTGGCGCTGGATGCCAGACTACAACATGGAACTGGCGTTGAATGCCAGTTTACGTCATCTATCTTCGCGCAAAGTATGAACTATTATATATTTCTGGAAAGCCCTGGATGTCTACTTTCTAACCCAATTGAGAGCGCATCAATTGGACTCCTGTAACTCCAAAAAATCCATTCCAAGTGCAGGGAGGTCAGGATCCAACAGCATCAGCAGTCCTTTTTCAGCCTCACTCAGATTTTTGCTCAGCTCCCTCAATTTCAGCCAGAAAATACCTGAAATCACAGAAAAACACACAAACTCATAGTAAAGTCCAGAAATATAATTTTTGCCTAAAAACTAATAATATTCTACTAAAAACTAATTAAAACATGCTAAAATCTACATGAAATTACCCCCAAAAAGTGTATAAAATATCCGCTTATCATGGATCCTAAGCACCAACTTGGAGTTGCCTAAGAGTTTGACACGCTTGATTTGGAACCCCAGTGGCCCAATCAATAGCAAACATGGGTGGCAACTCAAAGATGAGTGGAAGCACAAGCCAGCCACCTTGATAAAGGCTTCACTCAACTAGTCCAACTTAAGGACTTTAAACCAAAGTGCTAGGTGGGAGACACCCCACCATGGTAATATCCTTCTACCTTTCTCTCTTTTAGATTTTATTTCTTGAAAAATTAGTTATGTTGCTTAGTTAGTTAGTTAGTTGCATTTTGATGTTTGTTAGGTAATTTACATGTTTTGGGACTTGAAAACCCGTTTTGGATGTCATGTTTGGTGCCTTAGAGGCATAACTTTTTTTGCAGAAATAGAGTTCTGTGCGTATGCACGAACACGTGCGCGTGAACACTTTCCCTGTTTTTTGTTATCTATGCATACACATAGATCTGTGTGTACGCACACTCCTTAACACTTAGTCTGTTTGTGGCACTCACACATTTTGTGCGTGTGCACCTTATCCTCTTCTCTTTATGTGCATATGCACACCCCCTTGTGCGCACGCACACTTCACCCTGGTTTCTTGAAAAAAAAAGCCTTCTGTGCGTGCGCTCAGCCTTGTGCCTGAGCACGCAAAATAACACCCTCTCTGCCTGCAGCGCTCGCACGGCCTGTGCGTATGAACGTCTCCAATTTTCGCTGGTGTGCGTACGCACAAGCCCCGTTTTAGGCGTTAATGAGAAAGGGGTGCCCTGTTGCGCCAGCCCCACTCCCTTTCTTTCTTCCTTGCTGCTGCACCCCCTACCCCAACTCAGCCCCACCCCATCTATCCGGCGACCACCGCCACCGCCGCCGTCCGGCCGCCATCCCTCTCTTCCTTCTCCCTTCTTCCACCTATTTTCTTCTTCTTTCTTTACTCTTCTTTGTCTTGTTTATTTGCTTGCATAATTTTCATCTTCTTTATTTAACTTTGTTAATCTAGCTTAGGTTTTTCTTACTTGTTTGTTTGTTGCTTTGCAAGTGTTCAAATTTCTGATTTATCGGTTATTGAAACTTGAATTTTTGCTTGACATGGTTGAATTTGTGCACTACATACCATGTGTTTGACATATTGCCTAAATGAACTTTTTGTTTGATTCATATGTTGTCGTGACCATATGTGTTAGACTATATCCTTGTTTGGCATTCTAATAAAGAATTGTGCACTTTTGATTGATTATGATGATATTTTGGATTGAAATTTCAATCACGTACTTGTTCATCGTCTTGAGTTGCTAGCTCCAATTTGATATGAAAATTGACATTTGATTTCCTATTTGGTGCAATTTTTAACAAGTACATATTGAATTTAGTGAATTGAATTGAATTGCTTGTTCACCATGGTTTTTAAGTCAATATAATCACATAACAAGGTATTTATTCATTGTTAATGCTTTACATTTTTTGAGTTGACTTGACTTGATTCTTATCAAGACTTGTCACTTTTTGTAACAAGCACCTTATACATGTGATTATTTCATTATTCCTAAGGTTGAATAAGTAGTTTCTCATCATCATTGCATTGGTTATTGTTTGTTGTACTATTTTATATCAATTTTTCTCTTTCACTTGCACAAATTCAATATCCAATATTTTCTGAATTTAATTCACTCTTATTGTTGTTGCCTAAGTTTGCTTGTATTTAATTGATGCTCATTGAAGAGAGAACTTTTGCGTGGTCTAGAATTCAGAATAAATTCCCGTTGCAAGTATAGTTTCTAAACCAACAAAAGTCCTTTCTTACAAACATTTTGGTTGTCACAAGTAACAAACCCAATAAAAATAATTAACTGAAGTATTCAAACCTCGAGTCGTCTTCTCAAGGAATTGCAGGGAAGTATGATTTATTATTGGTTATGGAAAAGTATATTTTGGGGTTTTGAAAAGGGTTGAACAAGTAATGTAAAATAACAAGTCGTTAAAATAATAACTAATAAAGTTTTTTGGCAAGGTATGAGAATTGGAGGTCCTATCCCGGTTATCCTTATCAATTGTTATGAGAATTGGATTTTTCTCCCACTAAGTCAACTTCTAACTATGAAGGTAAGTCAGTGAATGAACTAATTTTGATTCCTCAGGTCCTAGTCTTTCCTTGGGAAAGGCTAGAGTTATTGGAACTCGAATTAATTCTTGAAGAATTCTAATTTTCATTCAACAATGAGTTTGATAACTCAAGAGTCACCAATTAATCAACCAGAGCCAAAAGGTAGAAAATCTAAATTATCTATATAAATAAAGAAAAGCAATCATAAATCTAAAATACCTCCAATTATATTAAATAGAAAGTTAGATTGAACATAGAAATCCATAAGCCAAATTGGCAACATCAAATAATCAACTAAAGTAATAAATAAAAGTAGAAAATAAATTAAAGGAACATTGAACCTGTGATGAAGAAGTTGAAATCCTAATCCTAATCCTAATCCTAAATCCTAAGAGAGAGGAGAGAACCTCTCTCTCTAAAAACTACATCTAAAACCTAAAATTGAATTATGATCTGATATGAATTGATCATCTGAGTCTCTGCATGTTCCCGGACTTTAATCTGTGTTTCTGGGCCAAAAACTGGGTTGAAATGCGGCCCGGAATCTGTGCCAGCGACTTCTGTAATTCTGCAGATCGCGCTCGTCACGCGTCCGCGTCGTCCATGCGTTCGCGTCACTCAGCCTTTCTCGTACCATGCGTGCGCGTCGTCCACGCTTTTGCGTCGTTCGTGTAGCTTTCAATCCGTGCGGTCGCGTCAGGCACGCGAGCGCGTCACGGTAATTCCTTCTATTTCGCGCGATCGCATGAGCCATGCGACCGCGTGACTTCTCGCTGGTCATCTCCTCAATTCCTTGTGTTCCTTCCATTTTTGCATGCTTTCTCTTTATTCCTTATGCCATTCCTGCCCTATGAAGCCTGAAACACTTAACATACAGATCACGACATCGAATGGTACGAAGGAAGATAAAAATATACAACAAAAAGGTCCTTAGGAAGCAAGTTATTAATCATAGGATATTTTTAGGAAGTAATTGTAAATACATGCAAATCATATGAATAAGTGGGTGAAAAGCTTGATAAAACCACTCAATAAAACACAATATAAACCATAAAATAGTGGTTTATCAACCTCCTCACACTTAAACATTAGCATGTCCTCATGCTAAGCTCAAGGAGACTAAATAAATGAGTAAGGAAAGGCAAGACTCATGCAATGCAACCTATGAATATAAATGCAACTACATGCTAAAATGAACCTACTTGGTGAAAAAATAAATAAATTCTTCAAGAATAAATATGAACTGGATTTTACTAATTCAAATCACAAAATACAATACAAATAACTTGCAAGAAAAAGATAGCTCATGAAAGCGGGGAACATAGAATTGAGCGCTGAACCCTTACTGGTAGTGTATATCATCTTAATTATCAAGTGTCTAGGGTCAATTCTCTCAATTCTCTACTAATCTTGTTTTCTATAGCTTGCTCTTCATCTAACAATCAACAAAAATTTAATGCACCAATACACAAATCAAGAGGTCTTTTAAGGGTTGTAATGGGGTTAGGGTCAAGGTAGGATTGTATTTGGCCAAGTGGACTAAAATCTGAATCCTTAATTAACATAAACTTTCCATCTAACTTAGGACAATCCATGTAATATAAAGTCAATAACTACCCATTAACTGCGTTTTTCACATATTCATGCATCCTAAATTTGAGTTCAGTACATATGCATTGATACCAACACTTACTTTGGGGCATTTTGTCCCCTTTTATTATTTCTTTTTTTTCTTTTCTCTTTTCACGTTTTTTTATTCTTCTCAATGCATATGATTAAGGTTTTGAATGCATAAACATGTTCTTAACATTTTTCATATTTTCACACAAAGTCTAACATACTCAATTCCCAAACCAAACGTTTCCAAACCCACTTTTCCCCACACTTAATTCATGAGCACTTTCATTAGTCTAAGCTAATCAAGGATTCAAATTAAGGACATTATTATTTTTTGCTTAGAGTTAATGTTGTGCTAAAGTAAAGAACAAAGGGGTAAAATGGCTCAACATTGGTTTGCAAAGGATAATGAAAGGTAAGGCCATATGGGTATGTAAGCTCAGTGAAACAAGGCCTCAATCATATAAGTGCATGCATATATCAAATAATGTAAATATAGAATTAAGCAAGACAAAGATTACAATTTTAGAGAGAATAACACACAAAACTAGAATATATTGGTTGATAAAATGCAACCAATCAAATAGGCTCAAAATCTCACTGGTTTTGTGTGTTCGAGCTCTAAATCATGTTCCAAAATAATATTTTTTCAAACAAGTTTTTCAAAAAGTTTTTTAATTTAAATTAGTGAAATACTATAAAAATTTTCTTGAAAAAGAAAATATTACTTCAACCAAGTGGTAAAATATGCACAAAATAAAACAGACATGCAATCGAACATGCAAATGCAACAATGAAAAACAAAAATTGGTGTTGAGAAGGGACTAACTTACCCGTGGAGATCGGTATCGACCTCGCCACACTTAAAGATTGCACCGTCCTCGGTGCATGCAAAGATGTGCAGGTGGCGGGGGATGTGGTCCATCAGCTGTTGCTTGTTCTAGAGGCGTTCTCTTTACCCGTTCTGGTGGCCAGCCTGAAAAAGGGAGAAGAAAAAAGGACATGAAGTCAAAGGGATAGAGTAAAGAGGAGGGCGGTACGAGTGATAATCATGCCAAGTAAGGAAAATAGTGAATGAAAGATATGGTCGCGATTCCACGTGATCAGTTCATCAATGGAAATATAGCAAGGCATGGGGAGTATTGGATGCAAGATGTTTATTAGCATGCCAGCAAGGGCATGAGTAGCATAGATCAAGCATCAAAGATTAAAAATGTATTATTACTCGTAACAAATCGACAATCACGTTTGTATTGACAATTATAATTAAAAATAAAATGTGGAAAGGGTTTTGTGAAAAATAGGCATTAGAGTAGTAGGATAACATAAAAGTAGTGCATGATGCCATACGGGCTTTTTCACAAACATATAGCATGCATGGTAAATAAGTTATTGAAAGTATTCAGTTGAACATGCAAGCAACCTTTTAAAAAAATTATATAATTGTCAAACAATTCTTTGAATAATCCACAAGTAAAATAAATAAATTTCCAACACCAATGAAAATAATGCAATGAATGAAACTATGCAAATAAATTAAATGGAAGTGAAGAGGGATGAGAAGAAGAAAGTAAGAAAAGGAAGAAGAAAGAAGAAAAGAAATAAGAAGGGAAGAAAAGAATTAGATATAGGGAAGAAAAGATAAGATATTTAGCTGCTCTGGATAAGTTGTGCGGCGCAAGCGACGCAGACGCGTTGGGGACGCGGTCGCGCGACTTGCGCTTAAATTAATCGACGCGGTCGAGTTGGCCACGCGGACGCTTGACGCATTTTGTGCTACTGGCGCGAGGGCAGCCTCGCATTCGCACAACTCTCTGTTAAAAATTCATTATTGCAAAATTCCAGGGTGACTCGGTCGCGTGGTCGACGCGATCGCGTGAATGGCCATTATAGGGATCTGATGCGGACGCGTCAGCCATGCATCCGCATGGTAAGGCTTGTGCTTCTAGCACGAGTCTAGCCACGATCCAGCTCAACTTTCGGGCATACACCCTTTTTACGTCGATTTACAGGGCACGCGTTCGCGTGGGTGACGCGGACGCGTGGGAGGCATTTTTCCCACATGACACAGACGCGTCAGCAACACGGCCGTGTGGGTCAAATTTGTGCCAAAGGCACACCTCCAGCCACGCTCTCGCGTGACTCTCAGTTCACTTTTCGTTTCTCCCTAAAGCACCTGTGACGCGGACGCGTTAGCGACGCTGTCGCATCGCGTGCGAATTTTTTTATAATGCAGTATGCAGAATGCAATGCTTAATATGAATGCTATGCAAGTATGCATGATTCCAGGTTCAATTAAAACTCAAAAACAAACAAAACAGACTAGAATTAAAACTGAAAAGGGAACGATCATACCATGGTGGGTTGTCTCCCACCTAGCACTTTTAGTTAAAGTCCTTAAGTTGGACATTTGGTGAGCTCCCTGTTATGGTGGCTTATGCTTGTACTGATCTAGGAATCCCCACCAATGTTTGTACTTCCAATAGCCTCCGGGATCCCAAATCTTATTTCTACACCCGTCTTCAAGTTGATCATCAGTGTTCCAACCGGGTGGCAGGCAATCTGAATTCTCACTAAAGCGGCCAAACAACTTTCTAGACCCATTCAGTTGAGCTTTACACCAACCTTTGTGTTTAAACTTAAAGCTTCCAACCATAATGAACCTTGCAGGACAATTCTTACCACTGACCATCTTCCGCTTACTCTTAATGCCAAAAAGAGCTCTAAGCTGACCATCCGTCTCTAGTAGCCATATTCAAGTGGAAAAATAAAGGATAAGGATAGAAATTTTACCCATTTGAATGTTGTGTTGGACGGCAATGGTCTTGGGAGAGATATTTCTAATGAATTTACAAGCTCCACTCTCTTGTGCTCTTCTCTGACAACTTTCACCTCTTTGTAAACTTCGTCAATTTCAACCTCTTCCTCTTGGTGGTTTTCTTCCAATTCAACCTCTTCTTCATTGTTTACCAAGGGCATGGGAGGTTGTGCTTCTTCTTCTTTAAACTCCATCTCTTGATCAACCTCTTCCAAGTCTTTAACCATGATATGCCTTGGAGGTTGTACATCCTCCTCAACATTAATTTCAAGCATCTTGGAAAGAGGCTTTATGAATGGACTTTCCAATGGAGGTTCAGCATCTCCTAAGTCTTCAACCACTTCTTCTTTTTCAATAATTCTGGCTTCCTCCACTTGTTCCAGTACAAATTCATGCTCCTTACTGTCCACTGGAGTTTTTAATGTCTCCTTCATGCTACATTCTTCGTTAGATTGTCCACATGAAGCCATAGGGGGTTCCATGAGTGTCCGAACGTCGGGAAGCTAATTGATTTATCGCTTGAATCAATTGATGAAGGGTTGCGTGGAATTGATCCACTGTTTCTTGGAAATGATCCCTTGACTCTTGTTCCTTGTTGATGATTACCTTTCCATGACAACTCCCTTCAATTGTTCCTTCATCTTCAAGGGTCTCTCCTACCTTCACCTTTAGTGCTTCCTCTAGCTCCTTATGAAGTATGGATTTGCAAAGACGATCCTCTCTCTCTTGTTCCATATCAATAGCATAATTGGGATCATCTTGCTCTTGGATTGATGGATGTGGGTGCTCTTCCATGGATGGTGGTGATGGGATAGAGAGATCATTCTGTGGTTGAAAAGGAAGTGCACTAGAGCTTGAGGGTTGATTGTTGAAGGTATTTGGTGGTCCGATTTGGGCGGCGAGAGCTTGTATAATAGAGTTTAGATTGGCAAATGCTTTCTCCATAGAGGTTTGGGGTGGATAAGAGGGTTCATTTGTTGGGAGAAAGGGTTCATTGTAGAAAGGTGGTTAATCTTGATAATGATAAGGAGATGGTGTATATTGAGGTAGTGGTTATGGGTATGGTTCATATGGTGGTTGGTGTGGTGAATAAGAATTGGGGTCATATGAAGGTGAATGGTGGAAAGGGGCTTGTGAGTGTGGTGGTTCAAAGCTATGTTGAGGAGGTGGTTCATTGGCATATGATGGGGCTTGTTGGTAACTACAAGGGGATCCACCATATTTATCATCTTGGTATGCATTATAGAATGGTCTTCGTCCATGATATCTTGGAAGGTGTTGTTGACTAAAGGGTTGATCAGATCCTCTTGATGCATATTCCTGTTATAGCTTTCTCTTCCTGCAACATAGTTGTAACCAGACTCATAACCAAAGTGGTGAGAGTTCATGGTAGTAAGAGAAAATAAAAACAAAAATTAACAAAAAGAAAATATTTTGAAAAAAAATTTGATTTTTTTTTGAAAAAAATAAGATAATATATATATATATATATATATATATATATATATATATATTTTGAAAATATTTACAATAACCAATAATAAGGCACATGTTTGCAATTCCCCGGCAACGGCGCCATTTTGAAGAGAGAACTTTTGCGTGGTCTAGAATTCAGAATAAATTCTCATTGCAAGTATAGTTTCTAAACCAACAAAAGTCCTTTCTTACAAACGTTTTGGTTGTCACAAGTAACAAACCCAATAAAAATAATTAACCGAAGTATTCAAACCTCGGGTTGTCTTCTCAAGGAATTGTAGGGAAATATGATTTATTATTGGTTATGGAAAAGTATATTTTGGGGTTTTGAAAAGGGTTGAACAAGTAATGTAAAATAACAAGTCATTAAAATAATAACTAATAAAGCTTTTTGGCAAGGTATGAGAACTGGAGGTCCTATCCCGGTTATCCTTATCAATTGTGATGAGAATTGGATTTTTCTCCCATTAAGTCAGCTTCTAACTATGAAGGTAAGTCAAGTGGATGAACTAATTTTGATTCCTCAGGTCCTAGTCTTTCCTTGGGAAAGGCTAGAGTTATTGGAACTCGAATTAATTCTTGAAGAATTCCAATTTTCAGTCAACAATGAGTTTGATAACTCAAGAGTCACCAATTAATCAACCAGAGCTAAAAGGTAGAAAATTTAAATTATCTATATAAATAAAGGAAAGCATTCATAAATCTGAAATACCTCCAATTATATTAAATAGAAAGTTAGATTGAACATAGAAATCCATAAGCCAAATTGGCAACATCAAATAATCAACTAAAGTAATAAATAAAAGTAGAAAATAAATTAAAGGAACATTGAACCTGTGATGAAGAAGTTGAAATCCTAATCCTAATCCTAATCCTAAATCCTAAGAGAGAGGAGAGAACCTCTCTCTCTAAAAACTACATCTAAAACCTAAAATTGAATTATGATCTGATATGAATTGATCATCTGAGTCTCTGCATGTTCATGGACTTTAATCTGTGTTTCTAGGCCAAAAACTGGGTTGAAATGCGGCCCAGAATCTGTGCCTGCGACTTCTGTAATTCTGCAGATCGCGCTCATCACGCGTCCGCGTCGTCCACGCATTCGTGTCACTCAACTTTTCTCGTACCACGCGTGCGTGTCGTCCACGCTTTCGCGTCGTTCGTGTAGCTTCCAATCCGCGCGGTCGTGTCAGGCACGCGAGCGCGTCACGGTAATTCCTTCTATTTCGCGCGGTCGCGTGAGCCATGCGACCGCGTGACTTCTCGCTGGTCATCTCCTCAATTCCTTGTGTTCCTTCCATTTTTGCATGCTTCCTCTTTATTCCTTACGCCATTCCTGCCCTATGAAGCCTGAAACACTTAACATACAGATCACGGCATCGAATGGTATGAAGGAAGATAAAAATATACAACAAAAAGGTCCTTAGGAAGCAAGTTATTAATCATAGGATATTTTTAGGAAGGAATTGTAAATACATGCAAATCATATGAATAAGTGGGTGAAAAGCTTGATAAAATCACTCAATAAAACACAATATAAACCATAAAATAGTGGTTTATCACTCATTCATTTCTTGCATCTTAGGCCATTTAATTGAGGAACTCATGCTTACATTTTGATTGTGTGGATGCCGTTTTCACCGGCCATTGTGTGTGTTCCATCCGCGCGCATAATTGGAATACACACATGGCTCATTCAATTTTTATCATGCCACACCACTATGTAAACTTCCTCAATTAAATGCTTGTTTGTTTTCTTTTAGATACAAGTATACATTGTACTTGCTCCCTTCTTTACCTTTTTGTGCTACTTGCCCTCTGATTCTTAATTTTACTTTATTCATTTTTTTTTTAGGATGAAACATAAAGGCAAGGAGCCGGTAGAGGAGGAGGACGCCGAGAATGGAAATGCCGAGAATGCTTTGAACTTGGTGGTTTTCCATGCAACCCGAGCCCCCGCATCCGCCATCTAAAGGTGGAGTGCTTAGAGCTTTTTCTCCCCGGATTGTGTTCGTGCACGGAGGACCGTGCAACGCTTAAGTGTGGGGGAGGATTCGCCATTTTTCGGTTGTAAAATCTCTTTTATGAAGACTTTTGCATTTTATTTTTTTGTTTCTTTTTATTATGTTTTTTGTAGATATTTAGAGTGTTTTTAATTGTTGCATTGGATTTTCTTTTGGTATATATTTCTTAGTTTATTCTTAGTTATTGCATTTTGTGTCTTTTGCGTGGTATATATTTTATAGATAAAAGTTGTGATTGGATGATGTGAATATCATAGTGCCTAGTTCAATTTTGTCCTAGGAAGAGAACTAGGAAAATTTTGAAAATTGCATTCATCACATACATACATATATATATGAAATAATTTTAGTGAAAAATAACAAAAATCTCCAAGAATTTTGTTTTGAGGGTATTCTATTGAATTGATTTGGAAAATTATTTTTAAACTTGCTTGAATGATTTTTATGGAACATAGAAGAGTAATAGAACAAAATAACCTTGTGAGTTGTTGAGCCTTAATGAGTGGTTACACATTATAACCATAAATTTTGTTCATTGTGTGCTATGCTCCTTCTATGATTGTAATATTGGTTTTACTTGATTCTTTATTTTCAATAGTTGGTGTTTGCATGCATTGAGCATGATTGAGGCCATTTTTGAATTAAACTCACTCATCAATGTGGACCTGCCCTTGCATCTACTGTTTGTTAACCCCTTTTGAGCCTTATTTACCTATTGTTTTAATATCACCACATCACAACCTTAAGCAGAAAACCATGATTTACCTTGATTACATTAGGTTAAGGTGTGTGTTTCATTTAAGTGTGGGAGAACGATGGGAAATATTAGTAGTGAATGGAAAAGTTGTTTTGGGTATATTATTGAAAAATTTGAAAAAATGGGTGCACCTTCATGTGTTAATTTGCTTTAACCATATACATTTGTCACAGAAAAAGAAAAAAAAAGTAAAAAAATATAATATAGCAAAAAGGGGACAAAGATCTCCCCAAAAGAAAGAAAAAAAAAGAAAAAAAATGAATAAGAAATGCATATGTATTTTGAATAGAAACTAAGGCATGAATGTGTGTGAAAAAGAGTAATGGGTGGCTAGAATGCATTTTTGTGATTTGATTATATAGCTTTAGTTGGATACTTAAGCTAATCAAAGATTCAATCTTTTAATCCACTTAGCCATATATTCATCTTACCCTTACCCCAACCCCATTACAACCTTCTAAAGACCTCATGATACTTGCATTCATGCATTACATGTTTGTTGATTGTTAGATGAAAAGCAAATTCTTGAAAACATGATTAGAGGAGACTTGAGTGATTAAACCCAAAACATCGAGAGTTGAGAGTGTATACACACCTAGTGAGGGTTTAATTACTCAATTCTATGTGTCCACACCTCTTATCATGTTGATGAGTCCATATTCAATGATATATTTTGACTCAATTTTGATGGATTCTAGCACATAAACTCACACCTAAGCACCCGAATAGCATATTTTTGTGTTTTGTCTCTAATTTGATCCTAAATATGGAAACATGTAATTGTGTGCTTAAATTGAACTATTTAATTCCACTTTCATACCATTCGATGTCATAACTTGTTTGTTGATTGATTTCAGGTCATAGAAGCAAGAATGGATGGCCAAAAGTGGAAAGAAGCATGTACAAGGGAGAAAACATGAAGAAAACAAGGAAAAGCACACACAGCAAAGTGTGCATGCACACAAGCATCTGTGCATGCGCACAAGAAAGAATTAACATGTGTGCGTGCGCACAAGCACCCGTGCGTACGCACAGGTCTCTATTCAGCAAAGTGTGTGTACGCACACATCTGTGCGTACGCACAGGACCCTGCACGTGATTTCATTAATGAAACGTGTACTGCTCGATTTTTGAGGCCTTTGGCCCAATTTTTGAAGGCTTGGAGGCTAAATTGAAGTGCTATATGAAGGGGAATTCAACACTTATCAAGGGAGCTCACTTAGATAGTTTAATTTGATAGTATTAGGAGTAGGAGTAGAAGTAGAGTAGAAAATTCTCTCCAAGGGTTTATGTA
Source organism: Arachis hypogaea (assembly GCF_003086295.3). Lineage (NCBI taxonomy): Eukaryota > Viridiplantae > Streptophyta > Magnoliopsida > Fabales > Fabaceae > Arachis > Arachis hypogaea. The sequence goes on from NC_092037.1 coordinate 68,562,588, forward strand.
GCTTTCATGTATCATTTTATAGCAAGCTTTGAGTTTGGATTTTGCTTCTTTAATTGTAAGTACTCTCAATTTCCTCTTTAATTACATTGTCTTTGTTTTCATTTCCCTTTGGTTCAAGTTACTTTGTTTATATTTGCCTATTTTGTGGTTCTTGAAGTTTTGATCAATGAATTTCATGTTTCATGCTTCCTTTATGATTGATTATTTGTTTATATTTGGTTTTGTTGATAGTTGGTTACAGTTTTCTAATTTTCCTTGCATTTTTCCATGTTTTACTTTTATGCACACAATGTGTTTGTGAAAATGCCAACTTTAGATTTTGAGTAGATTTTCATACCTTGACTTGTGGGTTGAATTCTTAGGATACTAGAGTCATAATGTCCGACATTTAGTGGTAATTCTTGGGGAGTTAGTTGACCCTTGTTTCCATTAAAGCTAGCCTTTTATCAACTAGTTTGATAAGTTAGCTAGGACTTATGGATTAAGATCAATTATGCTTGCTTGACTTACTCCTCGATGTTAGGGGTTAACTAGGCGGGATTGACTCATCATAATTACCATAGTCGTGGTTATGGCGATGATAGGATTCCTTGAATCCTCATTCCCAAGTCAAGGCCTTCTTATTGCATTTATAGTATTTTCACTAAGTTTTGACCTTATATTCCTTTTTACTTGCACTAATATCAATTTTGATTATCTCTTTGTTCTCTTATTTCTTAAGTTCATTTAATCTTTTGTTCTTTCATTTCAAAACCCCTTTTTGCCTTAACAACCAAAAGCATAACACTTTCAATTGCATTCCTAGGGAGAACGACCCGATGTTGAATTACTCTTGATCTCGGTTATTATAATTTGATTTAAAATATTTGATTTGGGAGTTAATTGTTGGTCTAGACTATACTTGCAACGAAGAGAATGTATATTTTGGTGAAATTCTAGACTAACACTAATTCTCACTCATCAAATTTGGTGCTGTTGCTGGGGACGCAATTGGTGTTATATCTTTTGGTTGATGTGAATATGTTAATAGTGTAAATAGCACTTTTTGGTTGTTTGTTTGCTTTTGTTAGTAGGTCTTTCTTTATATTCTCTTTATGACTTTTTTCACACCATCACCACAATGCACCCCAATGGAACCCAAACATTTACCTTTCTAGTCACCAATCTTACACACCATCACCTCACTACATACAAAGCCAAAACCTTACCCTCAGGAGTTTGATTGTCAACCTTCATCATCTCAATCTTCATCTGTATATATGGATCAAGTCATACAATAAGTACTTTTCATGCTCATTCAAGAATAACAAGAGTTCCGGAAGAAGCAAGAGCAAGTCATATCTACCTTAGTGAAAGCTCTGGATCATTTAGCTTCATTGCGTTTATGCCACAAGCAAGAAATTCTAGTGGATGAATGTGTGGAACCAAGTGAAAAGTGCGGAGTGAACTTTTCCACTGAGTCTCTGACTTGAAACTTTTCTAGGTCTCCCTGCAACTCTGGCCTAGGATTCTCATCTAGCCTTGCATCCAGATCGGCTAGAAAGACACTGGTTGCTTCTTTCGACTTCTTCCTTAGGGAAAGGCTGGTGTTGTTGCATGCAACGGCCGTTTCCACATCGCCTCTTATGGATTCGACGACCCCATCATCTGTGACAAATATCATGACCAGAAGCTTAGTGCAAATTACAGCCAAAAACTTGTTGATTGTCTTCCTCTCTAGGATGATGTTGTAGGCTATAGAGTCCCTTAAAATGACAAACTCCACCATCACCAACTTCTTTCCTTCGTTCGAGCCTACACAGATCGGGAGGGCGATCACCCCGTCAGGCTTTATGTAGTTGTCCCCAAGGCCTATGACCCTGTGTTGGTGGACCTTGAGATCAGCTTCCTTGAGCGCCAGAGCATCGAACACGTTCCTGAACATGATGTTAGAGACGGCTCCTGTGTCGACGAGAATTCACTTCACAAGGCCTGTACATATCCTTGCAGTGATCATCATAGGCCGGTTCTCCGGGAGGTCACGCAGCCATTGGTCTTCTGGGACAAAGAATATTCTGGGGGATTCTCGAGATTGGATCCTTGGGTCCCCCTACGATGTCGCTAGGACTTTGACGTCTTTCCTCGTTGCTGACTTCGATCTGGGCGGCGAGTCTTGTCCTATCAACACATTCATAACCACCTGGTACGGTGTTTCTAATCACAGACTAACTGGCAAGTGCACCGGGTCGTACCAAGTAATACCTCAGGTGAGTGAGGGTCGATCCCATGAGGATTGATAGATCAAGCAACAATTGTTAAAAGATTTACTTAGTTAGGCAAGCAAAAAAGGGTTTTGAGATATTCAAAAGGTTTAAATTCGAAAATATCAGAAGGCAGACACACAAGTAAATAAGTTGAAAATAAAATATTAGAGAAACAGTTAAGGCTTCAGAGTTATCTATTTTTCCGGATTAACTTTTCTTGCTAACTATTTTAATCATGTAGGATTTAATTTATGGCAAACTATATGTAACTAGATCTTAATTTCTTAGACCTTCCTAGTCTCCTCTAAAATTTATCAACTGCCAATTCCTTGGTCAATTAATTCCAATTAGAGATTAATGATCAAATTCCAGTTTATATGCCACAGAAATTCTAATTACCCAAAAATAAGAGGATTATATGTCACGTATCCTGTTAAATCCAAATAATTAAAATTTAGGAGAAATTGTTTTCAAGCTGTTGTTCAAGTAAAGAGCTTTTCCAAGTTTTACAAGAACTCAAATAGAAAGAGGGTCATACTTCCGTTCCACCCAAATTCATAAAATAAAGAGCAAAAATAATTCTTAAATTATAAATACATGCATAAATTAAAATAGAAAAAGTAATAAAATCAATCCATACAAATAGACAGAGCTCCTAACCTTAACAATGAAGGATTAGTTGCTCATAGTTCAGAGAAAAACTAAGATTGTGATAAATGTAAATTTGTATAGAATTCCCTAATGAAATCTCTCTAATGGAATGTAACCCCCTGATGGAATGTAACCAATAGAAGAGAAGTCTCCCCTTTTTTTAACTAATCCTAATTAATTTAAAATCTAATATCTAAAATTAAGATAATATCTTTTCTTATTTTAAAATCAAATTTGAATTTAAATCAGAATTAACTAACTACTCCGCATCTTGTAACGTGGGGACCACTTGGCTTCACTAGATCCGCGCCTAACTTGGGTTCTAAAATGGGGCCTATAAATCACCCCCAGCGGTTTTTGTTTTTTCTGCACGTGGCGCATGTCACGCGTACGCGTCGATGGTCTTTTTCGGAAGTCACGCGGATGCGTCGGTCATGCGCACGCGTCGCTGTGCAATTCTTCAAATCATGCATACGCGTCAGTCACGCGCACGCGTCGCCGTGGAAAGCTCCAAATCACGCGTACGCGTCGCTCCTCGTTACTATCTCCTTTGATTCTTGTGCTGCAGAAACTCCATCAAATCCAGCCAAATGCTACCTAAAATAAACAAAATTGCAAAATACTCAAAGTAGCATCCATATTGGCTAAAAGATAATTAATTCTTTATTAAACTCAACAAAGTAGATGCAAATTCACTAGAAAAAGATAGGAAAGATGCTCACGCATCGCAACACCAAACTTGAATTGTTGCTTGTCCTCAAGCAACCAAAACTAATATAAGCTTAGGATGTAAATTTGCATGAGAATGAGAGTTCGATTAAGCTCATGTCTCTTCTTATAGAGGGGTTTACAACAGCAATCCTGAATAGTTTTGGCATCTCACTCTCCTTTGAATCAAAATAATGTTACTGTCATCTAAAATTAGAATCCGGATAATATTATGAATTCTCTTATCTTTTGTAACTCAATTTAATCCTTGAACATAGCAATTTTTCTTTGGTGCTTTGCACCTTGAGCCTAGCCATGACTTTAAATATTTTGTCTCAAACTTTACTTGATACAGAAATACCACAAGCACTTAACTGGGGAACTCTCTTTAAGTTCTAAATATTTTCATTATTAATTTTTTTAGTTACTCCCAGACAGTGGTGCTCAAAGCCTTTGGCGTACTCTGCAATTGATCTCGAATCTAAATGTTTTGTCTCAAGGACTACTTGACACAAGAACACCACAAGCATATGACTAGGGAAACAACTCTTTGAGCTTTTAATCATGTTTGACATCCCTAGTCATTGATGCTCAGAGCCTTGGACCTTGCTTTTATTTTTCTTTTGCTTCAAGGATTAAACTTTCATTAATTTCAGAGAAATCATAATAATTCTCTAAGCTCCTGTTCTTTGTACATCAACACTCTTTTATTCAAATTTAAATATGTACTGTTCATGTCATGTATTCAGAATTACAATTAATACCACCACATTTAAGTAAATAAGACTACTTTTAAAATTAACTCAATTTCTCATGCAATACATTACTTCTGTATTTTTTTATTTGAATTCAAGCTCAGTGGGTAATACATGAGATATCTTTTCAGAATTAATGCATTTAAGGAAAAACTAAACTAGACCTAGGATTCTCACTAATAAAAGATCATGCAACAAACAAAACAAAATAGCAGAAAACCGGAACATAACATAGAAAAAGAGGGGAGGAATAAAAAATGAAAGGAACTCAACCACCTTAGTTATTCTAGCGGTCGCTTTATTCTTCAGGTTGTGTTCCTCAGTGAAGATGATTCGCCTCCCTTTTGGTGCCATAGGAATAAACAGAAAACGCTTAAGCGAAGCGTCAACACCAAACTTAAAGGTTTTCTTGTCCTCAAGCAAAGAAGAACTAAAAATAAAAATAAATAGTAAGATGAAAGAAGAATAAAAGGATAAAAGAACAAGAGAGAATTAGAATTGGAAGAGAGAGAAAGAAAACTAAAACTTAGGCGGCGAACTAGTGGAATTGTGCGGTGCAATCGACGCGTATGCGTGCAGCACGCGTACGTCGCGGAATTTTCTGAATGACACGTAAGCGTCAGGCACGCGTACGCGTGCCCTGGGTTTTGTGCAATTCATGTGAAGCTAGCCACGCGCACGCACAACTCTCTGTTCACGTGGCTTGGGAACCCAGATTTTCATACGACGCGTGCGCGTTATGCACACGCACGCGTGAATGAACATTTTTGCAAATGACGCGTACGCGTCAGGGACGCGTACGAGTGGTCAATTTTGTGCGTCTAGCATACTTCCAGCCCCAAACCAGCACAACTCTCTGCCCAAACATATATTTACGTCAAATTCCAAGGTCACGCATACGCGTCACTGACGCGCACGCGTGGAATGCTAAAATCACCAATGACGCGCACGCGTCATGGACGCGTACGCGTGAGAATGTTTGTGCATAAGGCATCATTCTTGCACCACTCCCACACAACTCTCTGTCAAATTTTATTTTTCACGCACATGCATATGACGCGTACGCGTCAGTGACGCTTACGCGTCATGTGCTTTTTTTTCTTTTTTCTGGTTCCTATTCTAAAATAGTTGCATGATCAGAAAATTAGTAAGAACTCAATAAAAATCAAATAAGTAAGAAAACCCCTACTACGAAAAACAACTAAGAATAAAAAGGAACGATCATACCACGGTGGGTTGTCTCCCACCAAGCACTTTTAGTTAAAGTCCTAAAGTTGGACATGTGGTGAGCTCCTTGTCATGGTGGCTTGTGCTTGTACTGATCCAGGAATCTCCACCAACGTTTGTAATTCCAATGGCTACCGGGATCCCAAACTAGGCGCCTAACACCTTCTAACAAGTTGAAGCAAGTGACAAGGCCCCAAAAGTGTTGATTGTGGGAATGAATTCCAGGGTCCCAAACCTTGCTTTTACACCCGTCTTGTTGTGGATCACCATTGTTCCCACCGGGTGGTAAGCAATATGAATTCTCATAGAGACATCCAAACAACCTTCCAGACCCATTCAATTGAGCTCTACACCAATCCTTGCACTTCAATTTGGAGCATGCAACCATATTGAACCTTGCTTGACAACTCTTGCCACTAACCATCTTCCTCTTACTCTTAATGCCACAAAGAGCTCTAAGTTGACCATCCATCTCCAGTAGCCCATATTCAAGTGGGAAAGTAAAGGTTAAGGATAGGAATTTTACCCACTTGAATGTTGTATTGGATGGTGATGGCTTTGGGAGAGGTCTTGCAAGCTCCACTCCCTTGTGTTCTTCTTTGAATTCTTCTACCTCTTTGCAAGCTTCCTCAATTTCAACCTCTTCCTCTTGGTAGATTTCTTCTAATTCAATCTCTTCTTCATTTCTCACCAAGGGCAATGGAGATTTTGCATCTTCCTCTTCTTCCATATGTGAGGGTGAAAAGTTCTCTAATTCACTGGAGTATAAACTCCTTTGATTGGTTTCCTTACTTTCTTCCATAGGATCTTGCATTGTATCTTTTGGGAAGGAATTTGCTTGTTTCTCTTCTTGGTTATTGAGTAGTGACTGCACATGTTTCTCTACATTTTTGACACTCATCTTTATATCATGTAGGAGTTATTCATGAGGAGCTCAAGATCTGATGGTATTTGAGATGAATAGGGAGATGATGGCTCTTGATATGGGTAGAAGGATGATGGTTCTTGATTTGGATAGAGAGGTGGTGGTTCTTGGTATGAATATGGAGATGGTAGCTCTTGATAGTTGGAACATGGAGTATTGAAGTTTCTTTGGTTTTGACTTTGCCAACCAAAATTTGAGTCGTTCCTCCATCCACAATAATAAGAATCACTCCTTGGGTGTGAGTAGTAACCCATGTGATCTCTCTCCATTATTTTTCTTAGCACAAAACACCAAAAAGAATTAAACGCACCATGCGGTAAATAGGAAAGGAAAGAAGACAGAACAGAAATTTTCTTTTCCTTTTTTTTGAAAAGGAATAAAAAAATGATAAAAAATTCGAAAATAAATGAAAAGAAGTGAACTATAAATTCAAAAATTAAACAAAGAAAGATACTAAGATTTTTTTAAAAAAAAAATTTTAACGAAAAATTACTACGAGAACACCAATCTTAATTTCAAAAATTAAGAGGAAAAAATTTTAAATAAAAAAATCAAAATAAATATTTATTATTATTTTTTTAGGAAATAAGTTAAATGAAATTAAAGCAAAAACGCCTAATCTAAGAAATCAAACAACAAATAGTTGTCAATCATAGTCCATCCCCGGCAATGGCGCCAAAAACTTGGTGCAGTGTTTCTAACCACAGACTAATTGGCAAGTGCACCGGGTCATACCAAGTAATACCTCAGGTGAGTGAGGATCGATCCCACGAGAACTGATGAATCAAGCAAGAATTGTTAAAAGATTTACTTAGTTAGGCAAGCAGAAAAGGGTTTTGAGATATTCAAAAGGTTTAAATTCGAAAATATCAGAAGGTAGGAACGCAAGTAAATAAGTTGAAAATAAAATATTGGAGAAACAGTTAAGGCTTCAGAGTTGTCTATTTTTTCGGATTAACTTTTCTTGCTAACTATTTTAATCATGTAGGATTTAATTTATGGCAAACTATATGTGACTAGACCCTAATTCCTTAGACCTTCCTAGTCTCCTCTAAAATTCATCAACTGCCAATTCCTTGGTCAATTAATTCCAATTAGAGGGTAATGATCAAATTCCAGTTTATATGCCACAGAAATTCTAATTACACAAAAATAAGAGGATTATATGTCACATATCCTGTTAAATCCAAATAATTAAAATTTAAGAGAAATTGTTTTCAAGCTGTTGTTCAAGTAAAGAGCTTTTCCAAGTTTTACAAGAACTCAAATAGAAAGAGGGTCATACTTCCGTTCCACCCAAATTCATAATATAAAGAGCGAAAACATTTCTTAAATTATAAATCCATGCATAAATTAAAATAGAAAAAGCAATAAAATCAATCCATACAAATAGACAGAGCTCCTAATCTTAACAATGAAGGATTATTGCTCATGGTTCAGAGAAAAACTAGGATTGTGATAAATGTAAATTTGTATATAATTCCCTAATGGAATCCCCCTGATGGAATGTAACCCCCTAATGGAATGTAACCAATAGAAGAGAAGTCTCCCCTTTTTATAACTAATCCTAATTAATTTAAAATCTAATATCTAAAATTAAGATAATATCTTTTCCTATTTTAAAATCAAATTTGAATTTAAATCAGAATTAACTAACTACTCTGCGTCTTGTAACGTGGGGACCACTTGGTTTCACTGGATCTGTGCCTAACTTGGGTGCTAAAATGGGGCCCAGAAATCACCCCCAGCGGTTTCTGTATTTTCTGCACGTGGCGCATGTCACGTGCACGCGTCGGTCATGGAAAGCTCCAAATCACGCGTACGCGTCGCTCCTCGCTGCCATCTCCTTTGATTCTTGTGCTGCAGAAACTCCATCAAATCCAGCCGAATGCTACCTAAAATAAACAAAATTGCAAAATACTCAAAGTAGCATCTATATTGGCTAAAAGATAATTAATTCTTTATTAAACTCCACAAATTAGATGCAAATTCATGCATCACCACCATAGGGGCATTGTCGATGTTTCCTGTGGTCTCCGGCCTTTGCCTCACAGCTCGGCTACGGTCCTCCTCGGATTGCTTGCGCTCCTGCCTTCTCGGCTCCCTTATGAAATGGGAGAATTTAGCTAACTTTCCCTCATGAATAGCCTGCTCCAGGGCGTACTTCAGGTCGTAGCAATCTTGCATCTTGTGGCTGAAACCCTTGTGATAGTCGCAGTACATGCTCTTGTTCCCCTTTGTCTTATCCTTCAGTTGCCGGGGTTTTGACAGGATCCCTTTGTCAGCTATTTGTTGGTATACTTCCGTTTTAGGGGCTGCTAGGAAGGGTATAATTTGTGAACTTTTCCACCCGGGGAAATGGTTTGTGTTGCCTTGTCGACGTTCCTTCCCAGGGGGGTCTCCTTTTGTTTTTCGGGGTAGACAGGTTGACGAGGAGGGTGGTTAGCCGGTTGCCGCTTATTTTCCGCCACTACTTGACTGACTTCTTCGTCATTGATGTACTCTTTGGCTACCTTCTGAATTTCGTGCATCGTCTAGATAGACCTAGTGGTGAGGTGCTTTTTGAAATCTTCATTTAACAGGCCGTTCGTCAAACATAAACTGGGCACTTAATCCGTCAGGCCGTCTATTTCCAGGCATTCGTCATTGAATCTATCTAGGAACTTCCTTGTCAGTTCCCCTATTTTCTGGGTGATCCCGAGCAAGTTTATGGGGTGCTTTGCTTTGGCAATACGTGTGGTGAAACGAGCTAAGAAGCTGCACGATATATCCATGAAAGTCGTAATAGACTCTTGTGGAAGCGTGTTGAACCACCGAATTGCTGGGCCGGCCAGCGTCACTAGGAATGCACGACATCTCACCGCGTCTCCTACCCCTTCGAGATTTATCCTGGCTTCAAAAGCCGTCAGATGTTCTTGGGGATTATTAGTCCCGTCATACTTTATGTCGGTCGGTTTGTCGAAGTGCTTGAGCAGGCGGATCTTAAGGATGGAGGGATGGAAAGGGGTCACTCCCATGATGATGGAGTCCCACAAGCACATACCCCTTTTCCTGGAAGTTTCTTTTCCAACTGTCCAAGTTCACGCGAAGAGGGGGTGGCATGCGAGTCACCTTCCGGTTTGGGTACGATGATCTGTCGGGTCGGCTAACCGTCCGGCCGTGGATCTTTGGCTCTTTTAGGCTGGCCGGAACAATATGTATCATGGATTTAAACATTTTTAGCCATTATTTTTAATCATTTTACATATATAATTAAAACTAGTTTTATGATTAAAATTAATGACTAAAAATAATGAATAGTATATTCAAGTGCTGGCGAATTATATGAATATACATCAAAGCTAAAAAATATCAAAATTACCCAAATATAATTTTTGTAGAAAGGTTACAATTAGCTGTTTTTTTTTTTGTTTCTATGTAATTTATTGAAGACTTCCACGAATTATACATTTGAATGTAATTCACGGAATCTTATAATAGATTATGAAAGCTAAGCATTTGAACATAATTCGTGGGAAGGTAACATGGATTATGCTCAAGTAGGATACATGGGAGGGAGTCAAAAACTATGTTTAAATGGGGAATCGTAAAATGCTGGAGGTTCTCACGGATTATGAAAAGAAACAATTTGTTTGAGGGAGCATAAATATAACTTAAATGTTAGTGTGTTAAACGAATTAATTTTTAATACATGTATTTATACGAGAATTTTTAAAATATAATACTCTACAATTTTTAAAATACAATATATAATATTGTATAGATAATGGGAGTACTGTTGATAAAATATAGTATTTCAAAATTTTGGAGTATTATAAAAATATAATATTTTATCAACAGTACTTCCATCAATTATATCGTATTATATTTTAATTTTTTAATAGATATTTGTTTTGATATGATGATAAATTCATATGTATCGATACGATAAAAATATAAATGAATTAGAACATGATACGTGGATTATATTTTCCACGTCAATGATTAATTATTCTTTTTTTAAATATATATTATATCAATAGTTTTACTAAATTACTCTTATATTTTAATAAAAATAAAAAATATTTTTTTATTTAATACTACAAAAGACTTAAATATCCTTTCTTTTATATTAGATAAAAATTACTCTAATCTTTTTAATTTAGTCAAAATTCAATTAGTTTTAGTTTTGTAATTTTAAATCTGAATCAATTTAAAAATCAAAACTAAAATATATTTTATTATTTATATACACTAAAAGATTAGTTTGTTCTTCATGAACCCTAATCTAATTTCTCTTGCCCATTCATACCAAAAAGAAGAATTCTAAAAAATTGTTCTTCATCATTGTATACCAACCTACCAATAAAGAACAACCTCAGCAGTCAGCCCTAATCCCCTACCCGGACAACAGCGATTTATCCTCACCGTCTCCCTTCCTTGTAGCCGCACTCTCTCTCCATCGATCTTCACGCTATAGCAGCACGCACCAACAGCCGCCTTATTGTTCTCCGTTGTTCTCCTCTCTATCCGGATAAAGTAGAAAAAGATAGGGATTCAGTGTCACAGCAGGTTGAGGTGGGGGAGGAGATTGATGAGCCAGAGGAGGTTGAGCCACTGCTAGCTACTGTGCCATTTTCCCGCCTCTTTGCTCGCGCCGATCGTTTTGACTGGTTCCTCATCTGTTCTTCATTTTGATAGGTAATACTTGTAACTGGATTGGGTAGCTCTTTGCTTGACGTGAGATTGCCTCTCTTCCCCTAACTTTCTTCTTTTCCCTTTTCTAGTTCTATGATATGTTGACTCTACTGTAGATGATGTCCACTCTGTTTATCTTTTTTCTCTTTGGGTTACCTATTTTCTGCTTAATAACACTAGTATTTGTCAAATATGTTTGAATTTCATTCTTATTATGTGATTTCTGCTCTTACATGTCGGCCATTCCTATTCCATCTTCCGAAGCAGTTATGGTTGAAAAGGCATTCAATTTAGCTGCATAAACGATGGTATTTAAATTTGTGTCCAAGAATTAGAAAGTATATTAATCTTCATATTAATCTTATGGTCATGCTTTTTGCTTTATTTTTTGTTCTGTTTGCTTCTGACTAACCTTTCTTCCCCCTATTTGTAATTCTTGTTATTAGTCCTAACTTACTAATGACATGACTTGAGAAATCAATTCCAATTTGTTTATTCTGAAAAATGATCTATACTTTGACTTGTTTTAGAGTTTATATTCATTCTTAAGTTCTTTATTATGACAAAGTTTATAGCATTTCAAATGAAAGAAAATTTTTGAGACACAAGCTGGTAGGCAATCAAGTTTGTTCTATGCCGAAATCCCATGAGGCACAATTCTGCTACACCGTGTTGAGGAGAAAGTGAGATTCCCTGCCCAATTTGAACGTGAGGTAGGCATTTAACTGATGGAATGCTATGCTAATATAAGAATGAATCACATACATAATCAATTTTTTTTCCAAGAGGACATCAACGACTGTCATTCTTTTACTTATAAGAAAAATTACTCTTGTACTCATCGTAGAAGATTTCAAGAGCCGATTTCAAGAATATGATCCAAACTGTTAATTGCTCATACATCGAAGACTCAATTTTCAGTAGTACCACTTGTGATTACAGTCTCTTTTTGGTTAAATATCCAATTGCTTTAGGTATTGAATGCCAAATTAAAAGGTACATATTTATTTTTGTAATCATCAACTTCTTGTTTTCTTGATTGTCGAAATCAATTCACTTTTTAGTTGTTCATTATGTGACATGAATTGGTGTTCATGAGACTTAATGATCTGACATTTTTTTCCACAGTTTCCACGGTAAATCTCAACTTTCTTAACACGAATTCCTTGTGCCATCTTTCTTCCTATACATGGTTGATGAATTCTAATGTGACAATTGGATGTGCAGTGTGGAGATGCCACCTCAACTTTGGGTTAGGATATATTTCAAGTGAAGAATCATAAATCTGAAGTGGCTATTCTATCAAGCTATATACAGCAACCAACTTGCACGAGCTGCATTGAAGCTCTGAAACAGGCTAGCTTAGTTGAGGGGTGAGGTGAGGAAGGTTTGTTTCAACTTTCAACCGGTGAATTTTTATTATTTTATACGATATTAATTAGAGTTTACAACTTACAATATTTGTGCTGGTAGTTTTCGTAGAGTTAATAGTGTATATTTTATAGGCAATTAATTTTATTAGTTTATGAAAGGCCATTGTTATAGAAATTGAATTATGTTTACTAGTAGTTGTATTATGTAGCTTCTCTCTTCCTTTCTTTTTAAGGTTTGGGAGGATTGGAGGAATGAGTTCTTTAATATCATGTAATAATGTAATATGCATACGATCCTGATTGTGATTTGTTCCTTTTGGTTCATGCGTTGAACTTTTGATTGGAGTACGAAAATCTATAATCTAAGGATATCTCTGTGGCTGCGTTTGTTTCTGAGGACAGGACAGGACAAAACACTGAGAATAGGACAGGACAAGACACTGATAGACAGACACAAAATTTTGTATTCTTGTATTCTGTTTGGTGATAAACTAGAATACATTATGAAATTCTAATTTATTCTCATTTTTTTATTCAAAAAATTTGAGATGAAAAATATAATAATAAAAAAATATAATTATGAAAAATTAACAAAAATAATGAAAAAAAATGAAAAATAAGTTGTATCCCTTATTAGTGTCTCTGTGTCCTTCCTGTTAGGATGGACACAAAATACACTAATTCAGTGTCTCTGGACACACTGTCTCTGTCCATGTCTCCTCTGCCAAACATGATTTTGTGTCTCTGTGTCCATGTTTCAGTGTCCTGTCTCTGTAAACAAACGCAGCCTATATGTCTCAAGTGGGAATATGTGACCGTACTTTGATTGTTCATTTGATCATTTCGTTGGTGAGGAATTCCTTCATGCACAAGGCTATGATATAGATTGAAAAGTAGTGGCCTATCATGTATTGTGTGTTTACAAGAATTTTCCTTTGTAGTTTGTTAAGCCAACATATTATGTAGGTAAAATGATAAACAAAACATACATACAGCTGCAACATGCTTCGGCCAATTTTCCCTGGTCAAGATAAACATCGCAATTATGTGTGTGCATGCGCATAAATTTTAAGTGCTGGAAACAACAATGAAGCGTCTAGGCACCAGATTCCACTAACACAGTATATAATAATAAATAATAAGGATATATAGTAATGCTTAGTGATGCAACTCTGTTAATTATATAGTTATTGCTAATAAGGTTGAACATGGGTCCCAAGGGGATGAATGATGAATCCTAGTTTTACAGCAGAGTTTTTCCACTGCCATCTTGATGGCAGTGTCTACTGCCCATTGCACTACAATCCAAGGAAACTATCACACACATTATGTTTTTGGGTGGTATGGATATGAGTAAGAGAAGGAAGAAGGAATACACATTATTTTTTTGCCTCTAATTTCTTCATCAACTTCATGTCTTGTTTATTATTAGTTCATATCTTCGCTCTTGTTTTGGTAGTAATATACAAGAACTGTGATTAAATTGCTGCAACTCTTGTGACAATTAAGTATTACCTTATCTGAACCTTTCCTTTTCATCTAACCAGTATAATTAAATCCACATTAATAATGACTTATTGTTCATTATAAAGTGTTTTTCAATTTTGTCATTCTAGTACTTGTTGGGTGAAATTCAGTGACCAGAAAGGATATAATCTAAATTCTTATTATCTTTGGTTTGATATAATATTTTACTAAGTGTGAGTACTAACTGACAAGCAATGTATCAAGTTTTTACATTTTGTCAGCTATAAAGAGTGTCACAGACGACACATCTTTTTCATTAATATCTATCTTGAACAAACAAATAAATTGGAGGACTGATAAAAATTTAAAGGTCACGAGGCAGCTATCCTCTGTGTATAGGTATCAAGGAGATCATGCTTTTGTTGCTTCTTTTAATTTTGCAGTTCTTGTGTGCGGTTGGTGCACGAAATTGTGATCATCAATGGCGCCATCAACATGGTACGCTCAATTGCAATCTCAACTCTTTATCACAACTTCGCACAACTAACCAGCAAGTGCACTGGGTCGTCCAAGTAATAAACCTTACGCGAGTAAGGGTCGATCCCGCGGAGATTGTTGGTATGAAGCAAGTTATGGTCATCTTGTAAATCTCAGTCAGGCAGATTCAAATGGTTATGGAGGATTAATAATTAAAAGATGAATAAAACATAAAGTAAAGATAGAGATACTTATGTAATTCATTGGTGAGAATTTCAGATAAGCGTATGGAGATGCTTTGTCCCTTCCGTCTCTCTGCTTTCCTACTGTCTTCATCCAATCCTTCTTACTCTTTCCATGGCAAGCTGTATGTTGGGCATCACCGTTGTCAATGGCTACAGTCCCGTCCTCTCAGTGAAAATGTTCAACGCGCTCTGTCACAGTACGGCTAATCATCTGTCGGTTCTCAATCAGGTTGGAATAGAATCCAGTGATTCTTTTGCGTCTGTCACTAACGCCCAGCCTTCAGGAGTTTGAAGCTCGTCACAGTCATTCAATCCTCGAATCCTACTCAGAATACCACATACAAGGTTTAGACCTTCCGGATTCTCTTGAATGCCGCCATCAATTCTAGCTTATACCATGAAGATTCCGATCAAGGGATCCAAGAGATACACATTCAAGCCTTGTTTGCTTGTAGAACGGAAGTGGTTGTCAGACACGCGTTCATAAGTGATAATGATGATGAGCGTCACATAATCATCACATTCATCAAGTTCTTGAGTGCGAATGAATATCTTGGAATTAGAATAAGCTGAATTGAATAGAAGAACAATAGTAATTGCATTAATACTCGAGGTACAGCAGAGCTCCACACCTTAATCTATGGTGTGTAGAAACTCCACCGTTGAAAATACATAAGAACAAGGTCTAGGCATGGCCGAGAGGCCAGCCCCTATAATCTAAGAACTATACATCCAAAGATGATCAAAAGATCTAAAATGATCTAAAGATATCAAATACAATAGCAAAAGGTCCTATTTGTAGAGAACTAGTAGCCTAGGGTTTACAGAAATAAGTAAATGACATAAAAATCCGCTTCTGGGCCCACTTGGTGTGTGCTTGGGCTGAGCATTGAAGCTTTCATGTGTAGAGACTTTTCTTGGAGTTAAACGCCAGCTTTTGTGCCAGTTTGGGCGTTTAACTCCCATTCTTGTGCCAGTTCCGGTGTTTTACGCCAGAATTCTTGAGCTGATTTAGAACGCCTGTTTGGGCCATCAAATCTCGAAAAAAGTATGGACTATTATACATTGCTGAAAAGCCCAGAATGTCTGCTTTCCAACGCAATTGAGAGCGAGCCAATTGAGCGTCTGTAGCTCCAGAAAATCCGCTTCGAGTGCAGGGAGGTCAGAATCCAACAGCATCTGCAGTCCTTTTCAGCCTCTGAATTAGATTTTTGCTCAGGTCCCTCAATTTTAGCCAGAAAATACCTGAAATCACAGAAAAACACACAAACTCATAGTAAAGTCCAGAAAAGTTAATTTTAACTAAAAACTAATAAAAATATAATAAAAACTAACTAAAACATACTAAAAACATAATAAAAATAATGCCAAAAAGCGTATAAATTATCCGCTCATCACAACACCAAACTTAAATTGTTGCTTGTCCCGAAGCAACTGAAAATCAAATAAGATAAAAAGAAGAGAATATGCAATAAGTTCCAAAAACATCTATGAAGATCAGTATTAATTAGATGAGCGGGGTTATTAGCTTTTTGCCTCTGAACAGTTTTGGCATCTCACTTTATCCTTTGAAATTCAGAATGATTGGCTTCTATAGGAACGCAGAATCCAGATAATGTTATTGATTCTCCTAGTTAAGTTTGATGATTCTTGAACACAGCTACTTTATGAGTCTTGGCCGTGGCCCAAAGCACTCTGTCTTCCAGTATTACCACCGGATACATACATGCCACAGACACATAATTGGGTGAACCTTTTCAGATTGTGACTCAGCTTTGCTAGAGTCCCCAATTAGAGGTGTCCAGGGTTCTTAAGCACACTCTTTTTGCCTTGGATCACGACTTTATTTTTTTTTGTATTCACTGCTTTTTCTTGCTTCAAGAATCCTTTTTATGATTTTTCAGATCCTCAGTAACATGTCTCCTTTTTCATCATTCTTTCAAGAGCCAACATTCATGAACAACAAATTCAAAAGACATATGAACTGTTCAAGCATACATTCAGAAATCAAAGGTATTGCCACCACATCAAAATAATTAATCTGTTATAAAATTCAAAATTCATGCAATTCTTCTCTTTTTCAATTAAGAACATTTTTCATTTAAGAAAGGTGATGGATTCATAGGACATTCATAACTTTAAGGCATAGACACTAAGACACTAATAATCATGTAATAAGACACAAACATAGATAAATATAAGCATAGAAATTTGAAAAACAGGAAAATAAAGAACAAGGAAATTAAAGAACGGGTCCACCTTAGTGATGGCGGCTTGTTCTTCCTCTTGAAGATCTTATGGAGTGCTTGAGCTCCTCAATGTCTCTTCCTTGCCTTTGTTGCTCCTCTCTCATGATTCTTTGATCTTCTCTAATTTCATGGAGGAGGATGGAATGTTCTTAGTGCTCCACCCTTGATTTGCTCCCAATAGTTTTGTGGAGGAAAGTGCATCCCTTGAGGCATCTCAGGGATTTCATGATGAGTGGGATCTCTTGTTTGCTCCATCCTTTTCTTAGTGATGGGCTTGTCCTCATCAATGAGGATGTCTCCTTCTATGTCAATTCCAACTGAATAACAGAGGTGACAAATGAGATGAGGAAAGGCTAACCTTGCCAAGGTAGAGGACTTGTCCGCCACCTTATAAAGTTCTTGGGCTATAACCTCATGAACTTCTACTTTCTCTCCAATCATGATGCTATGAAACATGATAGCCCGGTCTATAGTAACTTTGGACCGGTTGCTAGTGGGAATGATTGAGATTTGGATAAACTCCACCATCCCCTAGCCACGGGCTTGAGGTCATGCCTTCTTAGTTTAACCAGCTTCCCTCTTGAATCTCTCTTCCATTGAGCGCCCTTTTCACAAATGTCTATGAGGACTTGGTCCAACCTTTGATCAAAGTTGACCCTTCTAGTGTAAGGGTGTTCATCTCCTTGCATCATGGGCAAGTTGAATGCCAACCTTACATTTTTCGGACTAAAATCTAAGCATTTTCCCCGAACCATTGTAAGCCAATTCTTTGGGTCCGGGTTCACACTTTGATCATGGTTCTTGGTGATCCATGCATTGGCATAGAACTCTTGAACCATTAAGATTCGGACTTGTTGAATGGGGTTGGTAAGAACTTCCTAACCTCTTCTTTAGATCTCATGTCGGATCTCTGGATATTCACTCTATTTGAGTTTGAAAGGGACCTCGGGGATCACCTTCTTCATGGCCACAACTTCATAGAAGTGGTCTTGATGCACCCTTGAGATGAATCTCTCCATCTCCCATGACTCGAAGGTGGAAGCTTTTGCCTTCCCTTTCCTCTTTCTAGAGGTTTCTCCGGCTTTAGATGCCATAAATGGTTATGAAAAAATAAAAAGCAATATTTTTACCACACCAAACTTAGAAGGTTTGCTCGTCCTCGAGCAAAAGAAGAAAGAAGAGAGTAGAAGAAGAAGAAATAGAGGAGATGGAGGTGGCTTTGTTTTTCGGCCAAGGGGCAGAAGTAGTGTGTAGGTTGTGTGAAAATGAAGGAGTGAAGATGGGTTTATATAGGGGTGGAGAGAGGGGTAGGGTTCGGTTATGTATGGGTGGGTTTGGAAGGGAATGTGGTTTGAATTTGAATGGTAAGGTAGGTGGGGTTTTATGAAGGATGGATGTGAGTGGTGAAGAGAATGGTGGGATTTGATAGGTGAGGGGTTTTTGGGAAAGAGGTGTTGAGGTGATTGGTGAATGGGTGAAGAAGAGAGAGAGAGTGGTGGGGTAGGTGGGGATCCTATGGGGTCCATAGATCCTGAGGTGTCAAGGATAATTCATCCCTGCACCAAGTGGCGAGCAAAATTACTCTTTCTACCAATCCTGGCATTAAACGCCGGGCTGGTGCCCATTTCTGGCGTTTAACGCCAGCTTGATGCCCATTTCTGGCGTTAAACGCCAGTCTGGTGCCCCTTTCTGGCGTTAAATGCCCAAAATGGTGCCAGACTGGGCGTTAAACGCCCATTTGCTGCCCTTACTGGCGTTTAAACGCCAGCAAGATTTTCCTCCAGGGTGTGCTATTTTTCTTTTTGTTTTTCATTCTGTTTTTGCTTTTTCAATTAATTTTGTGACTTCTCATGATCATCAACCTATAGAAAACATAAAATAACAAAGGAAAATCGATAAATATAACATTGGGTTGCCTCCTAACAAGCGCTTCTTTAATGTCAGTAGCTTGACAGTGGGCTCTCATGGAGCCTCACAGGTACTCAGAGCAATGTTGGAACCTCCCAACACCAAACTTAGAGTTTGAATGTGGGGGTTCAACACCAAACTTAAAAATTGGTTGTGGCCTCCCAACACCAAACTTAGAGTTTGACTGTGGGGGCTCTGTTTGACTCTGTTTTGAGAGAAGCTCTTCATGCTTCCTCTCCATGGTTACAGAGGGTATCCTTGAGCCTTAAACACAAAGGATTCTTCATTCACTTGAATGATCAATTCTCCTCTGTCAACATCAATCACAGCCTTTGCTGTGGCTAGGAAGGGTCTGCCAAGGATGATGGATTCATCTATGCACTTCCCAGTCTCTAGGACTATGAAATCAGCAGGGATGTAATGGTCTTCAACCTTTACCAGAACATCCTCTACAAGTCCATAAGCTTGTTTTCTTGAATTGTCTGCCATCTCTAGTGAGATTCTTGCAGCTTGCACCTCAAAGATCCCTAGCTTCTCCATTACAGAGAGAGGCATGAGGTTTATGCTTGACCCTAGGTCACACAAAGCCTTCTCAATGGTCATGGTGCCTATGGTACAAGGTATTGAGAACTTCCCAGGATCCTGTCTCTTTTGAGGTAATCTCTGCCTAGTCAAATCATCCAGTTCTTTGGTGAGCAAAGGGGGTTCATCCTCCCAAGTCTCATTACCAAATAACTTGTCATTTAGTTTCATGATTGCTCCAAGGTATTTAGCAACTTGCTCTTCAGTGACATCTTCATCCTCTTCAGAGGAAGAATACTCATCAAAGTTCATGAATGGCAGAAGTAAATCCAATGGAATCTCTATGGTCTCATTATGATCCTCAGATTCCCATGGTTCCTCATTAGGAAACTCATTGGAGGCCAGTGGACGTCCATTGAGGTCTTCCTCAGTGGCGATCACTGCCTCTTCCTCCTCTCCAAGTTCGGCCATGCGGGTCATGTTAATGGCCTTGCATTCTCCTTTTGGATTCTCTTCTGTATTGCTTGGAAGAGTACTAGGAGAGAGTTCAGTAATTTTCTTGCTCAGCTGTCCCACTTGTGCCTCCAGGTTTCTAATGGAGGATCTTATTTCAGTCATAAAACTTTGAGTGGTTTTGATTATACCAGAGACCATGGTTGCTAAGTCAGAGTGGCTCTGCTTAGAATTCTCTGTCTGTTGCTGAGAAGATGATGGAAAAGGTTTGCCATTGCTAAACCTGTTTCTTCCACCATTATTGTTGTTGAAACCTTGTTGAGGTCTCTGTTGATCCTTCCATGAGAGATTTGGATGATTTCTCCATGAAGGATTATAGGTGTTTCCATAGGGTTCTCCCATGTAATTCACCTCTTCCATTGAAGGGTTCTCAGGATCATAAGCTTCTTCTTCAGATGAAGCGTCCTTAGTACTGTCTGGTGTAGCTTGCATTCCAGACAGACTTTGAGAAATCAAATTGACTTGCTGAGTCAAATATTTTGTTCTGAGCCAGTATGGCATTCAGAGTATCAATCTCAAGGACTCCTTTCTTCTGATTCGTCCCATTGTTCACAGGATTCCTTTCAGAAGTGTACATGAATTGGTTATTTGCAACCATTTCAATGAGTTCTTGAGCTTCTGCAGGCGTCTTCTTCAGATGTAGAGATCCTCCAACAGAGCTGTCCAATGACATCTTGGACAGTTCAGACAGACCATCATAGAAGATACCTATGATGCTCCATTCAGAAAGCATGTCAGAGGGACTCTTTCTGATCAATTGTTTGTATCTTTCCCAAGCTTCATAGAGGGATTCACCTTCCTTCTGTCTGAAGGTTTAGACTTCCACTCTAAGCTTACTCAATTTTTGAGGTGGAAAGAACTTTGCCAAGAAGGCATTGACTAGCTTTTCCCAAGAGTTCAAGCTTTCTTTAGGTTGTGAGTCCAACCATATCCTAGCTCTGTCTCTTACAGCAAAAGGGAATAGCATAAGTCTGTAGACCTCAGGGTCTACCCCATTAGTCTTGACAATGTCACAGATTTGCAAGAATTCAGCTAAAAACTAATGAGGATCTTCCAATGGAAGTCCATGGAACTTGCAATTCTGTTGCATTAGAGAAACTAATTGAGGCTTAAGCTCAAAGTTGTTTGCTCCAATGGTAGGGATAGAGATGCTTCTCCTATAGAAGTCGGGAGTAGGTGCAGTAAAGTCACCCATCACCTTCCTTGCATTGTTGACATTATTGTTGTTTTCGGCTGCCATGGGTTCTTCTTCTTTGAAGATTCCTGTTAGGTCCTCTACAGAGAGTTGTGCTTTAACTTCTCTTAGCTTTCGCTTCAAGGTCCTTTCAGGTTCTGGGTCAGTCTCAACAAGAATGCTTTTGTCTCTGTTCCTGCTCATATGAAAGAGAAGAGAACAAGGAAATGTGGAATCCTCTATGTCACAGTATAGAGATTCCTTGAGGTGTCAGAGGAAAAGAAGAAGGAGAGGGTAGAAGAAGAATCCGAA
This sequence comes from Arachis hypogaea, assembly GCF_003086295.3. Lineage (NCBI taxonomy): Eukaryota > Viridiplantae > Streptophyta > Magnoliopsida > Fabales > Fabaceae > Arachis > Arachis hypogaea. The sequence goes on from NC_092037.1 coordinate 68,584,014, forward strand.
CTTATCTAGAAAGATAGAATTTTAATTGTGCATTGAAGAGGAGTGTTAGTTCATAAATAGAAGGATGTGAAAAGAGGGGAAGAAATTTTCGAAAATAAATTAAAAGGATTTTAAAAACATTTTGAAAAATACTAATTGATTTTCGAAAACTAAGAGTGGAAAAGAAATCAAGTGATTTTTGAAAAAGATTTTTAAATTAGAAATTAAAAAGATATGATTGAAAATGATTTTGAAAAAGATGTGATTAAAAAGATATGATTTAAAAGTTATGGTTTTAAAAAGATATGATTGAAAAGAGATGGTTGAAAAACAATTTAAAAAGATTTGATTTTGAAAATTAATGACTTGGCTAACAAGAAATTTAAAAGATATAATTCAGACATTAAACATTTCTCAACAGAAAAGGCAACATACTTGAAATGTTGAATCAAATCATTAATTGTTAGCAAGTATTTTTGAAAATGGAAAGAAATTGATTTTGAAAATATATGATTGAAAAGATATGATTTGAAAAAGATTTGATTTTGAAAAATTTTGAAAACTTGAAAAAAATTTGAATTAAAAACAGAATCTTCCCTCTTGTGCCATCCTGGCGTTAAACGCCCAGAATGGTATACATTCTGGCGTTTAACGCCCAAAACTCACCCCTTTTGGGCGTTAAACGCCCAGCCAGGCACCCTGGCTGGCGTTTAAACGCAGTTTTCCTTCCTCACTGGGTGTTTTGAACGCCCAGCTTTTTCTGTGTAATTCCTCTGTTGTATGTTCTGAATCTTCAATTCTCTGTATTATTGATTTGAAAAGACACAAAGAAAATTTTTTTTGAATTTTTAATGATGAGGAATAATCAAAATACAACTAAAATCAAATAAACAATGCATGCAAGACACCAAACTTAGAAGTTTGTATACTATTGATACTAACAAAATGAGAATGCATATGAGAAACAACAAAACACTCAAGACAAGAGAATTTAAGGATCAGAACAAGGAAATCATCAAGAACAACTTGAAGATCAATTAAGACACATGAATGAATTCAAAAAAAAATGCAAGAAGAATAGAAACATGCAATTGACACCAAACTTAAAATTAGATACTAGACTCAACAAGAAACAAAAAATAAAGATATCAAAATTCTTAATGAGAATTCCAGGGATCATGCAATGTTAGTCTAAAGCTTTAGTCTAAAGAAATTAGACATGGCTAGCCAAGCTTCAGCAGGACATTGCATTCAAGAGCTAAATTGACGAGAATAAATCAGTTTTGGTGATGATAAGAACATCACCTTGAAACACTAGAATTCATTCTTAAGAACTCTGAAAAATACCTAATCTAAGCAACAAGATGAACCGTCAGTTGTTCAAACTCAAACAATCCCCGGCAACGGCGCCAAAAATTTGGTGCACGGAATTGTGATCATCAATGGCGCCATCAACATGGTACGCTCAATTGCAATCTCAACTCTTTATCACAACTTCGCACAACTAACCAGCAAGTGCACTGGGTCATCCAAGGAATAAACCTTACGCGAGTAAGGGTCGATCCCACGGAGATTGTTGGTATGAAGCAAGCTATGGTCATCTTGTAAATCTCAGTCAGGCGGATTCAAATGGTTATGGAGGATTGATAATTAAAAGATGAATAAAACATAAAGTAAAGATAGAGATACTTATGTAATTCATTGGTGAGAATTTCAGATAAGCGTATGGAGATGCTTTGTCCCTTCCGTCTCTCTGCTTTCCTACTGTCTTCATCCAATCCTTCTTACTCCTTTCCATGGCAAGCTGTATGTTGGGCATCACCGTTGTCAATGGCTACAGTCCCGTCCTCTCAGTGAAAATGTTCAACACGCTCTGTCACAGCACGGCTAATCATCTGTCGGTTCTTAATCAGGTTGGAATAGAATCCAGTGATTCTTTTGCGTCTGTCACTAATGCCCAGCCTTCAGGAGTTTGAAGCTCGTCACAGTCATTCAATCCTCGAATCCTACTCAGAATACCACATACAAGGTTTAGACCTTCTGGATTCTCTTGAATGCCGCCATCAATTCTAGTTTATACCACGAAGATTCCGATTAAGGGATCCAAGAGATACACATTCAAGCCTTGTTTGCTTGTAGAACGGAAGTGGTTGTCAGGCACGCATTCATAAGTGAGAATGATGATGAGCGTCACATAATCATCACATTCATCAAGTTCTTGAGTGCGAATGAATATCTTGGAATAAGAATAAGCTGAATTGAATAGAAGAACAATAGTAATTGCATTAATACTCGAGGTACAGCAGAGCTCCACACCTTAATCTATGGTGTGTAGAAACTCCACCGTTGAAAATACATAAGAACAAGGTCTAGGTATGGCCGAGAGGCCAGCCCCATAATCTAAGAACTAGACGTCCAAAGATGATCAAAAGATCTAAAATGATCTAAAGATATCAAATACAATAGCAAAAGGTCCTATTTGTAGAGAACTAGTAGCCTAGGGTTTACAGAAATGAGTAAATGACATAAAAATCCACTTCCGGGCCCACTTGGTATGTTCTTGGGCTGAGCGTTGAAGCTTTCATGTGTAGAGACTTTTCTTGGAGTTAAACGCCAGCTTTTGTGCCAGTTTGGGCGTTTAACTCCCATTCTTGTGCCAGTTCCGGCGTTTTACGCCAGAATTCTTGAGCTGACTTGAAACGCCTGTTTGGGCCATCAAATCTCGGGCAAAGTATGAACTATTATACATTGCTGGAAAGCCCAGGATGTCTACTTTTCAACGCAATTGAGAGCGCGCCAATTGGGTTTCTGTAGCTCCAGAAAATTCGCTTCGAGTGCAGGGAGGTCAGAATCAAACAACATCTGCAGTCCTTTTCAGCCTCTGAATCAGATTCTTGCTCAGGTCCCTCAATTTCAGCCAGAAAATTCCTGAAATCACAGAAAAACACACAAACTCATAGTAAAGTCCAGAAAAGTGAATTTTAACTAAAAACTAATAAAAATATAATAAAAACTAACTAAAACATACTAAAAACATATTAAAAATAATGCCAAAAAGCGTATAAATTATCCGCTCATCAGCGGTTAACTATGGAGATTTTTCTATAGTAGTGAATATTAACATACAATTATGCATATGCTTCAGTGGTGTCCTGACAAGTCATCTATTTGGAAGCTCTGCTGAGGATGGCTTTCTAAACATTTGAGACCATGAGAATTTTGATTCTTTCATACTCTTTAGTCTTATATTTCTATGTTGTATCTCGTTTTCATACTAAACTAACTCTGGTTAGAGTTAGCCCTACCAGTAACTGTTATTAGCTTCAGCACAATCTTTTTTCCCATTTTTTTGCTTGTCCAAATACACAAAACAATGTTGGGTGAATAGGATGTTCTCACGAACTTAAAAAGCTTAAGGAAAGGGGAATAACCAAAGCAGTAAAAGGGAAAATATCCAGAATGAATCCTTCTCTTCTTGTGCTAATAATTCTTCAAAAGTCTCTGTTCTCTACTAGTTCACGGGATTTTGCCTTGTCCATGCAAGTCCCAACTTCAAGCATCTTTGTTAAATACGTAAGCATATTAATATAAGAGATACTTTATAAGCAGAAACCAAACTAACTAACTAGATACTACAAAATGTCTTAGGAAAACTAAAGCATTATTTAAATAGCATTAACATATTTCTGCAATAAAATTGAAGTAAAAATATTTATCAATCCTCTTATGATGGACTCAAATTAACAATATACCTTCGAAGGTACACTAGTGAGAGTTTAAGCTACTGTTGGAAGTGAATTATAAATAAAAACATCCTCCTCTAATATCTTTTGCTCTATTTCAAGCTTGTATATCTGTAATACTACAAATTTTTGATACTCATTGATGCCATATGCAGATTTGATGAGTTTGACAGAAAAGTTGGCTAGCCTCATCTTATTTGTATGTGGTGCTAAATGTTAGAAACCAATAAATTGAATAAAATAAAAATAAGACTTTGTATACACATTTTCTATACCTTAACTACTAGGGATGATTTTTCTCCTAAGTTTTTGAGAAGTCTGCAAATTCTTTAAAAAACTCACATGGAAGATGGAACAGATTTTTTATCTATATTTTGAATCTTCTGGCAAAATAGCTCATACTCTTCCTGCATAAAGAAATAGTATCATAACTATTTCATAAAATAGTACATACTATTCAAAATTTCATATCACTATATATTATTACCTTCATTTTCAACCTTTGTTGTTTAAATCTAGGTATGTCGCTATTATAGGCTTTTGAATCACCTGAGAAGTATCTAAATGGTGCTTTAACTTGCACATTAAACTTCTTGCAGAAAGAAACCCAAAGTTTTGCAAATTCTGAAGCCTCCACAAGAGCATAGAAGGTATGAGGGGAGAAACCGTCATCAGAGACACAGCAAGAAAGATTGTTGACAGGGTAATCATGCGCCAATAGTGAGAATAACATAAATTAAGATTACAACAACACTAGAATTAGAACAAGCACAAATTAAACACCAAATCCTAAATTAAAATTAAATAATAAAAAATAGCAACCGCAAATATTACATGAGAGAAGAGAGCGCGCGGCTATGAAGAAGGGAGAGTGTGAGGATAAACTGCTGCTGTCCGGGTAGGGGATTAGGGCTGACTCCTAAGGTTGTTCTTTATTGGTAGATTGGTATACAATGATGAAGAACAATTTTTTAGAGTTCTTCTTTTTGGTATGAATGGGCAGAAGAGATTAGATTAGGGTTTACGAAAACCAAACTAATCTTTTTAGTGCATATGAATAATGAAATGTATTTTAGTTTTAATTTTTAAATTGATTCAGATTTAAAATTATAAAACTAAAGCTAATTGAATTTTGACTAAATTAAAAAAATTAGGGTAATTTTTGTTCAATATAAAAAAAGATATTTAAGTCTTTTTGTAGTATTAATTAAAAAATATAATCCACGTGTTATGTTTTATTAAAATATAAGGATAGTTTAATAAAAATATTGATATGGTATATATTTGAAAAAAGAATAATTAATTATTAATATAAAAAATATAATCCACGTGTTATGTTTTAATTTGTCTATATTTTTATCGTACCGCTACGTATAAATTTATCATCATACTCAAATAAACACCTTTTTAATATGATATTTTCAAAATTCACATATAAATACAAGTGCTAAAAATTAATTGTTCAACACACTACATATTGGACTCCCACATGCATGACTGTGCTATCTTCCCACGGATTATGTTCAAATGCTTAGCTATAGTAACCAATTCTAGGATTTTGTAAATTACGTTCAAATGTATAATTCGTGAAAGCCTCCAATGAATTACATAAAAATAAAAGAGAACTGAAATGTAATTTTTTTTATTTAGGTAATTTTGGTCACTATTTAATTTATTTATGCATTTTTTCCTTCAATTATATATATATATATATATATATATATATATATATATATTATGAAAGTTTATACAAAAGTATTATGTATACACTAAAATTAATTATCATATATTTTTGTATAAATATATATATTATTTAATTTATTTTTAATGTATATTTTATATTTTACGATATATTTTATATTAGTGACTGATATTTTAATGTATACCTAACATGATCGAAATTTATATCCATGTATTTAGAGTAAAAGGATTATTTTTTTAAAGAAAATTCTCATCTTCTCAAAGTCAATATCATAGTTATCTTAACAAGACAGTTACCGAATCAGGTTATTTGAACATTCGGTTTATGGACCAATTTAATTCAATAATAATTAAATAAATAATATATAAATTATAATAAAAATTAAATTAAATAATTAAATAAAATATGCAGATGCCAACTTATCATTTAAAAGTATCTATAATATAATTTTAATGAAGAAATTCAAAACAAATAGAATAACAATTACATACGTAAAATAGGAGGAAATTTAAAATGGTCAACAAAAATACATGTTATTTTTTATAATTTAAAATACTTATTAGTTATTATGGCTCAAATAATGTTTCATATTCCACTACTACTAATGGCTCTTTTTGAATTATACCATTAATTCAAACCATGTGAGTAACACTTTGTAAGAGACTTCTTAACCACTAAAAAATTTTACTACTATCTTTTGTCTAGTCATTCATGATTTACGCTAACTAATTATGTTGTTGAATTTAGATTGGACACCTACAATCACATATCACATCTTTATAGATTGACCAATCTCTATCAACGATTTAATTATTTTTATAATTGTTTGTCTAATTTGGAATGATCTTGAAAAATGGCTGTTCTAATATAGGTATAGTCTATTATACCGTCTTATTTTTTAACGAATATTTTCTTTATATCATGTTAATTCTAATAATCCAATCACATTTAATACCATATTGCAAATGTTTTAGCATAAAATATAGTCGGTTCAAACTCATACACCAGTATTAAGAATGGTAGAATCTTTTATTTTCTTTATCGCAACATCTTTAGAATAAAATTTCATTCAGATGACAAGCTCATTATTTGTGACTACAAATAGATCTACATCAATACCACGAAATATATTTAGACAGTATAACATCTTAATATACAAGGTAAATATTTAACATACTAATGTAAATATGGTTCTTACAATTACATACTTGAATTGGCATACTAATCAAAAAATTCTAGTACATTTATAATCTCAAAAACCAAAGCGTGCATGAAAGATAGTCTCCCGAGTGAATGCTGAGTTACTAATACATTTACTATATCCTCTACATCTAACTCGATAGTGCAGTCATCTTAATCTTCATCTGTATTTGGATAATTAACTTCATAGTTGCCTTCATATTCCACTTCGCTTTTACTATTGTAACTTTATAATTGATATCTGGGTCAAATTCTTCAAATGTATAAGGTAACTATTCAAATTTCACATATAACTTAATGATGGATACTTGTGGTTTAAATTGATAATCATCAGTGGCATATATCGTCTAAAATTGAATGAATCTTCCAAATACCATATAAACTATAAAATACTTGTCACCATCTTTAACATATGATAATTTGTATTTTAAAAAATAATACTCTTAAATTCTTCAAATAACCGTTAAAAAAGAGTAAACATACATAAATTATTACACATAAATATCACATCTTTAGGTGCATATGATAAAATTTTATTATAATATACTCTTAAACTAACATTGTTATCCATTTTCTCCTTAAAAACTTTATTAACTTCATTTAACACACAAAAACAAAAACAAACTATTATAGTGCTGAGGAAAAATAAATTTGTAACTTGATGAACAAGAAAAAGTGGAGAAGTAAGATAAGTTGCAAATAAACAAAGTAACAAACTTGCTATATATAGGCAAATATTTTTACAAAAATTCGTTAGCCATGATTACAATTTAAGAAAACTGAAAAATCTGAAAAAAAAAAATCCTTGATTAAAATTTTCTTTTTAGAGTTTTGTCTATTGTGAAATCATCATTTACGATTTCTTAAAATATAAATTTGTCTTTAGTAAAATTGTGATCTGATGTATAATTTATTTTCTAAGTATAATTCATATCAATATATTATACCACAATGTTTTGATATTAACATAAATCAAGTTATGTTATCCAATATTAAAATTTTTTTCCCTAAAATTTATCCTTGATATAATTATTGAAAAAGAGAGACACTACAGTTGTATTAAAAAAATTATTATTAAATGTGTATAAAATTTTCGTCAATCTTACTGTCTACATTTTAAATCCATATTATAAAACGAACAGATGTAAGTTAAACTCCTTTAATGACATATTTTGGCAGAACTAAACATGGTAGATACCATCCTCTTTTGCTAGCCAAGTGAGAGGTAGTTAGAACAGCACCAATTACACCCTATTTAAAGGTGACAAGCAGGTTAGTCTGCCCTACCCTATTCCGTCTCGCCTATTGAGACTAGTGACGAATCTAAAAATTTTGATTAATGGAGACAAAAATTTTACACATTCGCCTATAAATACATCCGCGCACATATATAATCTAATATAATTATATATATTAATCTAAGATTTGTCATTTAATGTATAAAAATATAATGATTTATCAATTTGATTAAAAAATAAATTTATAATTACTTTTTTCACTATTTATATTATAAAAATATTAAATAATAATTTTAATAATATTTATATAAGACCAATAATAATATATTGAATTACTTCCTTTAGTACAATATTTATAATATTTACCTTCTTTATTATAATAATAGTAATTTTTCGCACAATTAAATCTTTTGTATCTCATTTGAACTTAAACATAGTATATTCAACTTCTATCTTTCTTTTTTTTATTATCTTTAATTAAAAGATGCAAGTTTTTTCTTAAAAAAATAAGTAGAATAAGATTATTGTATTTTTTTAAGATACAAAAAAGATTAATCGTTATATTTTTTGTTAAAACTAACTAATTAAAAAACAAGTAAGTCACTAAAATCTGTCTATAGAAATTAAATTTTAAAATTTAAAATAAAATTAAATTTAAAATAATTTTAATAATGGGACAATTAATAAAACTAATGCGGGCATCTATTACATAAAATTCTTGTGGGGGCATTTGCCCCAGCCTCTTCAACATGGATCCGTCTCTGATTGAGACGGTCCTAAATTTCTATCCCGTCCTGTCTAATGACAGACTGACGGGTTGAAAAGTTAAATCCATCAATTTTTTTTAAATATTAAATTATTAAATATTCAAAAAATATATAATTTCACAAACATTTTAACGAATTTTTAATTTTTAAATATATAAAAAAATTATAATTTCTAAATTCACAAATACTAAAGTCTTTATAATTCTTAATATCTAATGAACATAATCATCAACTAAATTTTTTGAAACAAAATAATAAAGCAAATATTGTTCAAAGCATATAATTAAACATTGTCCAAATCTCTAATCAATCCAACATTGTCTTTAAAGTAAAATGAATAAACATTTTAAATACAAGCACAAAAATAAGAATTTTTTCTGAAATAAAATAAAAAATTATTATTTTCTAAAACCTCATTTTTTAACTTTAATTTTCCAAATACAATTTCTTTTATTCAGAGCAAGTTAGCCACACCTAGGCAAACTTCACTTCAAATTCTAAAAAATTGGCTAACTCAAATTCTTGAGACAGGGACTGAGACATAAAATCGTATTTGACGAAGAAGACATGGACAGAAACAATATGTCCAGAGATACTGAATTACTATATTTTATGTCCATCCTGACAGGAAGGACACGGAGACACTAACAAAGGATACAACTTATTTTTTATTTTTCTTTCATTTTTTTGTTAATTTTTTATAATTATATTTTTTATTATTATATTTTTCATCTCAAATTTTTCTAATAGAAAAAAATGAGAAAAAATTAGATTTTTATAATTTGTTTTAGTTTATCACCAAACAAAATACAAAAATACAAAATTTTGTGTCTCCTTTTGTCTTGTTCTTAGTGTTTTGTTGTCCTGTCTTATTTTCAGAAACAAACGCAACCCAAAGTACGTAAGAGTACACAAGAATACATAGGAATAAGTCATATTTTTATTGAAAAAATAATAGTTTTTTTTAATTTATAACGAGAAAAAAATCCTTCTGTGTATCTCTATATTTTTAGAGACGATAATAATGGTTGCCAGCAATGTTGAAGAAGTCTGTGTATTTTTGTGTACTTCTATGTGCTCTTGGATACGATGATAATGGCTTAAAAATTTGAGTTTCGTGGGTTTTGGAGAAAATTGAAGTAAAATTCGCTCGGGTTAGGCGAACTCTATAAAAAATATAGAGTTCGTTGGGAGTGCGACAAACTCGCCCTAAATAAAAAAATTATATTTGAAAAATTAATGTTAAAAAATTGAAAATATAATTTTTTATTTTATTTCTGAAAAAAATTCAACAAAAATAACATTCAAAATTTAATTATCATCTAAAATAAAAAACTCGTCGAGTAAGACCGTCGAGTAAGACCATCCCGCCCTATCCTACCAAAACTATTGATTAGGAAGTTTTTTTTATTATAACGGTATCAAATTTTTAACTCAACCTATTTTTTTGCTGAGTTACATAAATTGATATTGCGGTCAGTTTGTGGTTCCTCTTTTTTAAGTAATCAACTAATGTTACGTCTTGTATTGGTGGGGTGAAGTTAATTAATGGTTCCAACTTCCAACGCCATGGATTGTTGGAGAGCGTTCTCTATCAGTTATGATGTCGAGTTTCAGTCTGGTCCAGTGTTTAGCATTATTTAAAACAATAAATATGGACAGTTTTATGATAATGATATGTTTTCCGTCGGTATCTAAAGTAAGAACCATGAGAATAACAAGTGACGTAGCTTGTCATCATTTGTAATGTGATTGTACAACTGTTAGTAATTTAGGTCTATGTTTACCGTTTCTGTCTGAAGTAAAAACCATGAGAATAACAAATGACCTCGCTTGTCATCATTTGTGATATGATTGTGCAACTATTAGTAATTTGAGGATTTAAATTGAAAGTGATTAATTGATGATAGAATTGTTAATTTTTTCTTTTTTGTTTTGGACCTTATCATATACTCTTTTTAGTTCATATTAAGAGTTTGTTTTTATTTATATTTTTGTTACAAATTAAGTATAATTTTCTTTTAAAAATTATTAATTAATTTTTATCTATTATACCTATACTATTAAATAGAAAGAAAAAGTAAAAACGACTATAAAATTAATAGAAAAAAATAGTATTAAGAATAGTTTAGTCTTTCTCTTTTGATTACTTATATTTTCAACAAAATTTAATGATTATTTTAAGGGACACTCTACTATAAAGATTGAGTGATATAGAGAGAGAAAATAAATTTTTTTATAGTTATTTTTTATTATTTTATTGTTATTCAAAGTGTGCATCCTACCTTTTTCAATCTCTCTTTCATCCCATAAAAAGAAAGATCTATAAACTTACATCTTTATCATATAATTCACCTTATCAGGGCTTATCTTAATACTTGGATACAACTAAAAAGAGATTTTTTTGAAATAAAATAAAAAATTATTATTTTTAAATCTTATTTTTTAACTTTAATTTTTTAAATACAATTTTTTTGGCATTTAGAGCAAGTTCGTCGCATCTCGAACAAACTCTATAATTTATATAGAGTTTGCATGACTTTCTGGCGAATTTTTATATTTTTATAGAGTTCGCCTTGTTCTCAGTGAACTTTAATACTCTTCTTCATAAACATGAAAAAAAGTTGAAAAGTTAACCATGACAACCATTATCTCCAGAGTACATAGGAGTACACAGGAATAAGGCCCAGTTTGGGTAAATAACTTAAATAAGTTCATTTGGAAAAGGAACTTAAAACATAAGGACTTTGATGAGTTTGAAAAACTCTAATTTAAATTGATGATGATCAAACATTATTAACAGCAAAATTATTAATCTAATTTTGATTGATATATTAATTAAATTAATTTTGCTGTGCAGGTTTTTTTTATTGGGCCGAAAATAAAAGAAAAAAATTGCAAGCCCAAGTGTTTTATGAATACATTCAGCATTGATGCAAAAAATGTTTTGTTTGTTGTGGCTGAATTATTATTCTTGATATTGGGCCCGAAATTGTTACTTAAGCCCAATTGGTTAAATCCATCAGCTTTGGTACAAAAATGGTTTAATATATGTAGCTGAATTTATGATGAGTTAAATGGGCCAGGATGAATTTTGTTGTTACAAGCCCAAAATTAAATTTGCTTGAAGGCAAGCATGATGGGTCCGAAACCAAATTTGAATGAAAGCAAGGTTTGCTTCCAACGGATCTCAATCCCAACCATGTGATGGATTTCAAATTCATTAAATTACCATTTATTGCATGGGAACTATGAGAGAGAATTTGACTTTGATTTGATAGGAATCATTATGATTCCTGCTACACGCCACTCTAAGGGAAGTAAAGACAACTTTTACCAATTAATTGATTTTCTTCCAAGATTGCCTATTCTGTCTCTCATCTCTTTCTTTCTTTGCTTCGGTCATTGTCCAGGAAACAATGGAAGCAATGTTCAACAACCAAAAGAAAGAGGAAGATGCATGCTTCAAGACCATCGAACTAATGATGGCAAGAAAACATAACAAAAGAAAAGTATGTTGTGGCTAAGATCTGCATCACTTATGGTAAGATTCTGTGATGAAATCTTGGCTTCTTCATACCAAAAATGGTTGATGAAGATTCGGCCAGCAAGAAAGATCTTTGGAGGCATGGCTTGTCTCTGATTCTGCTCAACCACCACAGGAAGTAGCTAGAGTGGCGAAGTGATGGAAGAGGCAGAGATTGGAGCAGATGAAGCCATCATCATCATGAAGCATCAAGGGCCAGAAATCCATCTTGGAGAGGAAGCCAAGAATGGAGCGCTCGGATTGATGAAGAGTGATGACCAAGGAAGGACTAGAGGTATTTGCATGTTGGTTTTTGCATGAGTTTCCTCTTCTCTCTCTGTGGCCGAACCGATTCTGTTTTGAAGGAAAAGAAGCTAAGCTCGGTTTTGTGTTTCAATTGTGAAGGCTTCACTTCTCTATAAAAGGGGTGAACAGTCACGGTTTGATTCAAGGAAAAGAAAGTGAGAGTGCAAGGCACAAAAGTCTCATAGCTACCTAAGCTTACAGATTTTCTTCTCCTTCAATGTATTCTGTTTTGTAATTTTTCTATTTAATTTTGTCATGTCTTGAGTCTCATGGAAAAAAGGCAAATAGTGAGGTTTGTATGAAAAAGCCATAGAGCGGAAAAAGGCAGAGAGTGCAAAATTAAAAGAAAAAGCCATAGATGTCTTAGAGTTCTTTTGTACGTCTATGTTGTGTTTCATGATTCTGTGGGAATCCCCTTGTAAGTTGGGTTAGCACTTTACAATTTGTAATCTAGAAGATTATAGTGAAATTCCATCATGGTTGTGATGGAGACTGGATGTAGGCTGCATTGCACTTAGCAGCTGAACCAGGATATATCTGGGTGTAATCTTCTCTCTCTACTTCTTCATTTCTGTTTCTGCTGCACTGGAACTAAAATAAAAAATGTCTCGTGCCAAGTGACGAGACAAAAGTAAAAATCTCATGGCTAGGGACGAGACAAAAACAGAAAAATTTCCTCAAAGACCAGAAAGTGTATTCAAGCGAAAAGGTGGATAAGATTCAACCCCCCTTCTCTTAGCCACTGAAACCATCAATTGGTATCAGAGCTTGGTCTCAAAGAGATCAAGCTTTGCAGCTTGGAGAAAAGATCCTCATGGCAGAAAGCAGTGGCTCAAATCTAGTATCATACAATCTCACAGAAGGACAGTCAAGCAACAGGCCGCCTTTTTTCAATGGGAAAAACTATACCTATTGGAAGGAGAGAATGAAGATCTTTGTGCAAGCAGTAGACTACAGGCTTTGAAAGATCATCCTAGAAGGACCACAGTTTCCTACTAACACAAGTGCTGAAGGAGTAGTCACTCTTAAACCAGAAGCAAGCTAGACCGAAGAAGATAGGAAGAAAGTGGAGCTAAATGCCAAGGCCATAAATCTACTCAACTGTGCTATCAGCTTCGAGGAGTACCGACGGGTATCACGATGCACAACAGCAAAGGAAATCTGGGATAAATTACAAATCACTCATGAAGGAACCACCATTGTAAAGAAGACTCGGATAGACATGTTAAACAGGAAATATGAAATGTTTACAATGAAGGAAGGAAAATCCATTGATGAACTGTTCGAACGGTTCAATACCATCACTGTTGGCTTGGATGCTATGGGAGTAACACATCTTGATTCTGTGCTTGTGAGAAGAGTGCTGAGATGTCTCACTAAAGAGTGGGAAACAAAAGCTTTAATTATTTCTGAGAGCAGTAATCTTGATTCCATGACACTTGATGATTTGAGAGGAAACCTTCTTGCTTTTGAAAACACTTATTTGAAAAAAGAGTCAAAAAAGAAAGAAATTGCATTTTCTTCTGTAACTAACCCTCTGGATGATGAATCCAGTGATAACTCCTCTGAAAATAAATTTGTGTTGTTTGCCAAAAAATTCAGGAAAATGATGAAGTTCAAAGGAAAAGACGGCAGCTCAAGGAAAATGAAGAAATACCTTAGCAAAGTGACTTGTTTCAATTGCAAGGAAATGGGGCATTACAAATCTGATTGTCTCAAGTTAAAAAGGGAGGAGAAGAAAAAAGGAGGAAAGAAGAAGGGTCCGATGGCATCATAGGAAGACTTAGAAAATGACTCGGACAGTGATGAAGAATCTGAAACTAAGTCACAGCCTTGTCTCATGGCAAATCATGTAGATCAGGTATTTTTTCAAAACCCTGACACTGAAGACCTTCATCTCATGATAGACCACCTTTCTGAAAAAATAAGATGTTTTCTGACTGATAATCAAGATCTTGAACAACAAATTTTCATTCTTAAAGCTGAAAATGATTTTCTCAAAGAAAAGCTAAGGGAGGCCGAAACTGCCTGTGATCTTGTGGAAGAAAATAAGTAGTTGAAAGCCCAACTTAGAAGTTGTGAAAGTGATCACTCGGTAGTTGCATATGTAAACTGTTTTAAAGAAAATGAAGAGTTGCTGGAAAAGGTTAAAAATCTTGAAAATGACTTAGCTAAATTCACTCAAAATTCTGAAAATCTAAGTCAAAAATCACTCTTTGATAAAGCTGGTTTGGGATTTTATAAATCTGATAAGAAACCTTCCTTTAAAGATAAAGCTTCTTCATCCAATGACACAAGGTTTCAAGATCCCACCTACTTAAACAAAACAACAACTCCAAGGTTTTGTAGATTGTGTAACCGAAGTGGTCATTTTCCCGTTCAATGTTTCTTTGGTGAAAGAATGATTGGTGATAAAGTTTACAAGGTTGTTTTTTATTACAATGATTTGGGACATAAGAGATGGTTTAACGTGAAAGGATCCAAGAAAATTTGGATATCTAAGGTCACTTGAGCTTATTTTGTAGGTATGCCTAGCATCCAAGAGGAAGGAAAATATGTGGTATATGGACAGCGGATGCTCTAGGCATATGACCGGAAAGACAACCTTCTTCATAAAGCTTGATGAATATGATGGAGGACTTGTCACTTTTGGTGATGATGGAAAAGGAAAGATAGTGGCTGTTGGAAAAGTTGGTAAAAACTTTTCATCTTGTATAAATGATGTTCTTCTTGTCAATGGCTTGAAACATAATTTACTTAGTGTTAGTCAATTATGTGATTTGAGTTTTGAAGTTATTTTTAAGAAGTTTGTTTGTTTAGTTGTTTGTGAGAAAACTGGAGATATTCTATTTGAAGCTAAAAGATGCAACAATGTGTATGGATTAACTCTTAAGGATTTAAAGGAACAAAATGTAACATGCTTTACATCTCTTGAATCTGAAAAATGACTTTGGCATAGAAAGTTGGGTCATGCTAGCATGTACCAAATTTCTAAGCTAGTCAAAAAGAATTTGGTTAGAGGAATTCCAAACATCAAGTTTGATAAGGATCTTACTTGTAATGCTTGCCAATTGGGCAAACAAGTAAAATCTTCTTTTAAATCAAAAGATGGAATCTCAACCAAAAGGCCATTGGAGATGTTACATATTGATCTTTTTGGTCCTACTAGAACTCAAAGTTTAGGAGGTAAACACTATGGTCTTGTGGTGGTAGATGATTACTCTAGATTTGGTTGGGTACTTTTCCTTGCTCATAAGAATGATGCATTTTATGCCTTCTCCACCCTTTGCAAGAAAATTCAAAATGAAAAGGATTTGAAAATTGCCCATTTGAGAAGTGATTATGGAAGAGAATTTGAAAATCAAGACTTTGAAAAATTCTATGATGACTTAGGGATTTCTCATAATTTTTCATGCCCTTGAAACCCCCCAACAAAATGGGGTGGTTGAAAGAAGGAATCGAAGCCTTCAAGAAATGACTAGGGCTATGCTATGTGAAAATGAGATTCCTAAATTTTTATGGGCTGAAGCTGTGAACACAGCATGTTATATTTTGAATAGAACAATCATTAGAAAAGGGTTAAAGAAAACCCCTTATGAACTATGGAAAGGAACCCCTCCAAATCTTAAGTACTTTCATGTTTTTGGATGCAAATGCTTTGTACTTAACAATAAGGAAAATCTTGGAAAATTTTTGATCCAAAATCCTATGAAGGAATGTTTGTTGGATATTCCACCACAAGCAAGGCCTATAGAGTTTATCTCAAAGAGCATAGAACCATAGAGGAATCCATACATGTTACTTTTTGTGATTATAACTTAATTCCCAGTATTGTAAAGGATAATGATTCAGATTGTGAAGAGGATGGAACAAGTAAAGAAAATCCCAAATCTGTGCAAAATAAAGAATCTGTCAGCCCGGTTTTATCTCGTCAGATCGAAGGAGAAACTTCCATTTTGTCTCCTGAGCAGACATGAGAAACTGAAACAGTGAGACCACCAGAAGTTCATCAAAGCTCAACACTTGTCCGAAAGCCTAGAGAATGGAAGTCCATCAGGGGTTATCCTCATGACTTCATCATTGGTGATCCCTCTCAAGGTGTAACCACAAGATCCTCTACCAAAAGGGAAACCGAACCTAGCAATCTTGCCCTCTTGTCACAAATGGAGCCCAACAATGTCAAACAAGCTCTTGAAGACCCATCATGGGTTAAAGCAATGCAAGAGGAGCTTGCTCAATTTGAAAAGAATGAGGTTTGGACACTAGTACCCCATCCGGATGGTAAGAAAGTTACGGGTACTAAATGGGTTTTTAAAAATAAACTTGGTGATGATGGACAAGTTGTTCGTAACAAGGCTAGATTAGTGGCTCAAGGTTACGATCAAGAAGAGGGTATTGATTTTGATGAGTCTTTTGCTCCGGTAGCTAGAATGGAAGCAATTAGGTTGCTTCTTGCCTATGCTACCCACAAGGGTTTTAAAATATTTCAAATGGATGTCAAATGTGCTTTCCTTAATGGCTTTATTGATAGAGAAGTGTATGTGGCCCAATCCCCCGGTTTTAAACATAAAGATTTTCCAAATCATGTTTTCATACTCTCAAAGGATCTTTATGGCCTTAGGCAAGCTCCAAGAGCTTGGTATGAAAGGCTTAGTGCCTTCTTATTAGAAAATCAATTTCAAAGGGGTACCACGGACACAACTTTATTTATTAAAGCATCTAATGATGATAATCTTCTAGTTCAAGTTAATGTGGATGACATTGTGTTTGGTTCGGCCAATGAGTCCTTGTGTGAAGAGTTTGGAAAACTCATGACTAGTGAGTTTGAGATGAGTTTAATGGGAGAGCTTACTTTCTTTCTTGGCCTCCAAATTAAACAAACTCCTAGTGGTACTTTTATTCACCAAGGAAAGTATGCAAAAGAACTTATCAAAAAGTTTGGCCTAGAAAATTCTAAACTAATGGGAACACCAATGCATCCAAACAATAAACTTGAAAAAGATGATGATGGAAAAGATGTGGATGAAACACGGTATAGGGGAATGATTGGTTCACTAATGTATCTTACATCCTCTAGACCGGATATTGTTCAAAGTGTGGGTGTATGTTCAAGATTTCAATCTCATCCAAAAGAATCCCATCTTTCGGCTGTTAAGCGCATCATTAGATACATTAAGGGAACCTGTGATTATGGTTTATGGTATCCAAAATCTGATGATTTTTGTGCAGTAGGGTTTTGTGATGCAGATTATGCGGGAGATAGAGTGGATAGAAAGAGCACTTCTGGCATGTGTTGCTTCCTTGGAAGCCCACTCAACATGTGGTCAAGCAAAAAATAAGCCACAGTGGCTCTATCCACAGCTGAAGCTGAATATATATCCGCATCTGCATGTTGTTCACAATTGATTTGGTTAAAAACACAGTTGGAAGATTACAAGTTAAAAATCAATAGTATACCCTTGTTCTATGATAACATGAGTGCCATAAATATTTCAAAAAATCCTGTTTTGCACTTAAGAACTAAGCACATTGAGATCAAATATCATTTAATTAGAGAACATGTGCAAAAGGGTACTATTGATATTCAATTTGTAAAATCTGAAGAACAACTTGCTGATATTTTTACAAAATCCCTTTGTGAAGACAAATTCTGTTTGTTGAGGAAAAGCTTGGGAATAATTGATATAAACTCTATTGAAATTTTTTAAAATTCTGATTCTGTTCAGTTTTATCTCGCAGGAATGGACGAGATAAAAATAAATGCATGATGGGAGAGCTATGATTAAGGGGAGACTGCGCAGAAATAAATTCCAATGGGCCCCACAAAATCCCTTTGACCCATCTCTGACCGTTTTGTTAGTTACTCACCCTTTTGAAAATCAAATCTCAAAGTTGTCCTATCATATCTAGTTGAAAGAGGGATAATGTCAAATCAAATCTTTCTTTTTCAACTAATCCCTTGATTCAAGGAACCACCTTTTCAAATCCTTGGGAAACCGCCCTGGTTAATAACCGCGCATGATGACTATTAACCACCCCCCACTATCTCTCTCCAATCAACATTTATTGCTTCCTTAACCTCCCTCCACTCTCCACCTTCGGTCATCCCTTCTTCTTCCACCCTCATTGTCTCTCTTCACATAATGAAAAAGAAAACTGCATCAAGAAAAAGTGGAAGAATCCGTCTCTCTCAAAAACAGTTCACTCCACAATCACACACACATATTCACATTCACTCTACATCTTCATCCTCTCCCTCTCAATCTACCAAACAAACACCTACCATGAGAAAGAAGATTGCTCACAAAAGTTCTGGCCGTGGCAAAAACAAGGGACCTAGTGTTGAGGAAGAATCATCTCACACCTCACCCATTCTTTCACCACCGCCACGTTCATCAAAGAAGGCTACACCACACACATCTGGCAGAAGCTCTCAGAAGCCCAAAGGTTTCGTGTTGCATGAAACCAGGGAATCGACAAATCTTGAGTCACTGGAATTCAAGAACAAATTTCACAAGCCACATTCTCACTATGATCCATCCAAATTCTTGACATGTGCATTCTATGAATTCCATCAAGAGGTTTTGGAAAAGAGGCATATATGTCCCTCATATTTGGTGAATCTTGAGCAACTGGCAGCCAAAGGAATTATCTTGCAACCTCTGTTTGACAACATCAAATGGTCCCCATTGCTCCACACTCACAAAATGGTTTATCCAAAATTGGTTAGGCAATTTTATGCAAATCTCAGACTGATTGATGGTAGTCTTCACTCTTATGTGAAACATGTGCATATCACTCTGAACACTGAAACCATCAGTGCTGTCCTTGGCTACACAGATGAAGGACCGAGGGTATACATGAGTGACAAATGGGATGAACATGTTGGGCTTACTTACAAGCAAGTTCTCTCTCATATCTGTGCAAACATGTCTGGATTGGACGGCACTATTCCTACTCACAAGGCTCTTGGACCAACTAACTCACTGCTGCATCGCATCACTACTCACATTTTAACCCCACAAAGTGGTTCTCACAATAGGGTAACCGTATCTGATTCTTTAATAATTTTTGCCCTTGTTACTTCTTCTCCTATTTCATTTGCTTATCTCATGATTAGACATATGTGGGAGTCTGTAAGAAGTACCAAAAAGGCTAATTTACCTTATGGAATGTTTCTCACGTGTATTTTTTAGTACTATAAGGTAGATTTAACAAATGAGGCTGTGGAGAAAAAATTTTCTATGATCAAAGGTGGTGATGCTGTAAAAGGAACCAAGAGTAAGAAATCAATGCCAATGGACAGCGACCTTGAAAGTTAGTTTGAATCCTCCAAAGCAACCGAATCCATAAGAGAAATCCTCACCGAATTCTCCAATATGTCTGTGCTCATGGTTCAATTTCATAGGGCTGCACGCAAGCTAGCCTATGAAAATGAACGGGCTTGGGGGAGATGTAAAAAGAGAGTGGGTCTGATGCTGGAAAATTTGGAGAAGGATCTGGGAGTTGGCAGTGAAGAAGATGTTGGAGACTCTAATCTCAATTTGTCTGATGATTAATGTTCTGTTTTAAGGTTTAGGATATTGGCTTAAGTAGGCTCAATCTGGTACTTTATTTTGTTGGGTTGGAAACTCTTATAACTCTGAGATACCCTGTGATACTCTGTTATGTTTGACTATATTTTGAATATTTTGCTTGCTATATCACAACTGTTTGCAGGTGACCCTTTGATGACAAAAGGGGGAGAAAAATAAAAAAATTAAAATTGGAAAACAGGGATTGAAATTCTCTCTTGAGAATTCATGATCATTCCTGTTAAATAGGATTGATGCTTGAAGTATCTGTTAAATTCTCTCTTGAGAATTCATGATCATTTCTGTTAAATAGGATTGATGCTTGAAGTATCTTTTTTTTTTTGTGATGCAACTGCTTTGAATGTTACTGCTTTGAATATTGTTGTCATCATTTGATTTTATCTTGGTAATATGTGTTTACTGTGTTTATGATATATTTGAATTACCTTGATAAAATGCTTAATGTTGGATTTATTTTTGGCAGTTCTCTTAATTTTTTAATGGAAATAGTTGCTGTGTTTGGAAAGACTATATCTTGCTTGAAAAATATTTTTCCTACCATAACTATGATTGTTCTGATTTGTTGGAAAATATTTTTTAACCAATTTGAACAGCAAAAATTATTTATGTTTGATTATCTTGTGTGCATTGAGCAGAAAATAAGTTTATGATGTCAAATGAGTTTTGATTATCAATTTAAACTGCTCATAGATCAAGCATTTAGCATCACATAATATGCTAAATGACATAGTTACTTGAAGCTTGATCTAAATGTCACAGGTTAGTGCTTTCCTTGGTAAAATAGCATACATCAAGAGGGAGCCATGTGATAATTTGAAAGGGGGAGAAATTCAATCTTCAAAGGGAGTACTTGTACTCAAATCTTTCAATTTCTTTCCATTTCAATTTTAATAATGTTTTTCATTAAGGGGGAGATTGATGAGTTTGGAAAACTCTAATTTAAATTGATGATGATCAAACATTATTAATAGTAAAATTATTAATCTAATTTTGATTGATATATTAATTAAATTAATTTTGCTGTGCAGGTTTTTTTTATTGGGCCGAAAATAAAAGAAAAAAATTGCAAGCCCAAGTGTTTTATGAATACATTCAGCATTGATGCAAAAAATGTTTTGTTTGTTGTGGCTGAATTATTATTCTTGATATTGGGCCTGAAATTGTTACTTAAGCCCAATTGGTTAAATCCATCAGCTTTGGTACAAAAATGATTTAATATATGTAGCTGAATTTATGATGAGTCTCATGGAAGAAAGGCAAACAGTGAGGTTTGTATGAAAAAGCCATAGAGCGAAAAAAGGCAGAGAGTGCAAAATTAAAAGAAAAAGTCATAGATGTCTTAGAGTTTCTTTGTACGTCTATGTTGTGTTTCATGATTCTGTGAGAATCCCCTTGTAAGTTGGGTTAGCACTTTACAATTTATAATCTGGAAGATTATAGTGAAATTCCATCATGGTTGTGATGGAGACTGCATGTAGGCTACATTGCACTTAGCAGCTGAACCAGGATATATCTGGGTGTAATCTTCTCTCTCTACTTCTTCATTTATGTTTTTGCTGCACTGGAACTAAAATAAAAAATGTCTCGTGCCAAATGACGAGACAAAAGTAAAAATCTCGTGGCTAGGGACGAGACAAAAATAGAAAAATTTTCTCAAAGACCAGAAAGTGTATTCAAGCGAAAAGGTAGTTAAGATTCAACCCCCCTTCTCTTAGCCACTGAAACCATCTTTATTAAAAGCAGCTTATAAATAAGTTATTTTGTGTTTGGTTTTTTAGTTATAAAAGTATTTATTTTAAAGTTGTAGCATTTGGATAAATAACGCAAAAGATAATTTTTTTTATAAAAGAGAATGAATATTAAAATAACCATGATAACAAATATTTTCCAATATTGAATGTTGATTTTACATAACCTAATCACTAATATTGTGTATGATATGGTAGGTGAAAATAAAAAATAAATATAAAATGTGTGTCAATGTATATTTTATTGCTGTTTTTTATTTTTTATTTTTACTCCTATTAGAACTCTCTTATCCTTTATTGAGGTCAAGAACTTGTTATAATTAACTATGAAAATAATAATAAGCTATAAAATTACATATGAAAAAAATAAAATTAAAATTGAAATTTCATACCACACTTGAATACAAATTTAATAATAAAAAATAGTGATAAAATGATAAAAAAATACTTAGAAGGAATATATGCAGTAAGTTGTTCAGATGTAATATTGTCTGAAAATGTGGTGG
The DNA here is from genome assembly GCF_003086295.3 of Arachis hypogaea. Lineage (NCBI taxonomy): Eukaryota > Viridiplantae > Streptophyta > Magnoliopsida > Fabales > Fabaceae > Arachis > Arachis hypogaea. The sequence continues at coordinate 68,606,324 of NC_092037.1, forward strand.
AGGATCAATACTTCCATCAGATGTTTCATTACGTAAAAATGGTGAGACTTGGAACATTGCGTGAGAATGATGGTGGAAGGCCAGTGCTTCTAGCAGACCTTGTGTGAAAATGGTGATGAAGGGTCAGTATTTTTCATAGAGTCAAGAAGGAAAGTAGATTTTTTTTTGTTTTAAAATTAATTTTTTTAAGTAAGTGGTAGAATGACTTCTCGAGAAACAAGAAGTCATATATTTCTACTTCTTCAAAAAGCTGCAAATTAACTTTTCGGGAAGTTAAAAGTTTTTTTTAAAATAGTGCCAAACACATAGATTGTGACTTTTTATAATCCAAAAGTTAAAAAAAAAAGTAGCTTCTGCTACTTTCCAAACGGGCTCTAAGTTGTATTTTTTTTGGAAATAGTAATTTTTTAATTTATAATAAAAAATCCTTATTAAATATGACTTATTCCCAATAGAGACTATGATAATGGTTATTATTGGTGTTGATGATATTAAAAAAGTCATGCTTATTGTCCGTGTACTTTTGTGTATTCTTATTTACTGTTGGAGACTACAATAATGACTTAAAAATTAGAATTTTCGAAAATTTGGGTAAAGTTCGTTGGGGTGCAGCGAACTCTATAAAATTATAGAAGTTCGCCGAGAATAAAAAAAATTGCATTCCTAAAATTATAAGTTAAAATATTGAATTTAGGGAAATGATAATTTCTTTTTATTTTATTGCGGAAAAAATTCCCAACTAAATAGAAACCTTTAATATGAAATGGAATGAGTGATTTTTTAATAAAAAAATATATAGGATTTGTGCTAGTGGAGGTGTTTAAGGCTTAATTAGTTCGCATCTAGAAGGAAATAAGAATTTAATTGATAAAATTTAATTGGTTGAAGTTAGATTGGAAAGAGGTTTTTCTTTTTAAGTGAATCTAATCAATCCAATCTAATTAAATTCGGATTAAATCAGGTTGAGTAATCGCCTATCCAATTGAAAATAGAATTTAGATAAAGGTTGAAAAAATAAGAAAAAAATTTCTGTAATTAATATAAACTTAAGTATAGTCTTGTTTTCAACGTTTTAAATTCAACCGTAATTGGAGATGATCATATGTACATTGAATAAATTACATATTAAAAAATAGGATAAATCACATAAATAAATTGTGGTTTTGTCAGGTAGATAATGATTTTTGTAAATAATGTGAATAATGAATTTTAAAATTGATTAATAAAGTAAAAAATACTCCATCCCAAATCACTTCATAACTCTTTAATATTAGGATAATTATTCGTACACCTAGTAAATTAAATATTTAGCCATTGTTAACTGTGCATGAGTAAATCAAATAAAAAAAATAACCATCCAATTAAAAATAATTAACATAATCATCTGCATACCTATTGAATTGCATAATCAATATATCCATTGTTCACATTGTTTAATATTCTCCCTATATTTTTCTAACAAATTGAATGGGTTCTAAATTTACATAAATGTCTTGAATGCAAAGAGGTTATACAGATGTCTCAATTATATATTTATATAAATCGAATTCAATTGATTTAATTTACACTTTTTCAATGTAAATCAAATTCAATTGATTCGAATTAGTAGGTGTACCAGTAAATTGAATTCATCATAATCGATTAACTATGAAATCCTATTTTAGCAAAGTAGCTCATAGGTTCATACGTTACATGCATGTCCTGAAACTAACTTTTCTAAATTGAAGCTACTAAGCTCGATTTAGACTATTCTATGTAAAACAAAGGAAATAACTTCGATTTAGTGGCAGCAGCTTCTATGGAGGATTGATTTCAATTTAATAGTTTTGATGCCGATGGTAAATCAAAACTACTTGATTCGATTTACTATATTTTGATATACACTCATAACATCTTCTAAGCTATTTACAATAATTACAAAAGATGTTTATAATAAAAAATTTTAAAATTTTATAATAATATTTAATTTAAAATTTGTATTAAAATTTAATTATAGTAATTAGAAAATGAATAATTACCATAAGAATTTTTACAAATTATAATAATATATAAATACAAAATAAATAAACAATTTAATATGGTACAACTATCTTAAATAATTTTATAAATTTTAAAATTTCTTTAGAAAATGTTATGAGTACTACAAAAAATTTTTAGTAAAGGAGTTAACATAAATTGACTTACAAATTTTTATAATATTGAAAACATCTTTTAAAGAATTTTCAAATTTTATAAAATTATTTATAATAAGAGAATGTAGACAATATAATAATAATAATTATTATTGTTGAGTTTAAAGAACTAACAATATATTATAGATGATGACTAAATATTATTATTGGGTTAAAAGGTAATTATGTGCTTGATTATTTTGTTTAGTGTGCAAAAAATTAATTTAATCATACTGACCCAAGGAGAAAGAAAAACAGGCCCAATAAACTAATGAAGGCCAATACTAGTTCAGTTCAAACAAACATATCATCACTAATCTAAAAAAAAAAAAATTGAGTGGCTGAACTACAAGAAATAAGGAAAGAAAGAAAGTAAGCTCATATCCAGAGTTAAGCCCAAATCGGTGGTCCAAGTCCAAATATTTAAACTTAGTTGGTAACTAAGTAATCCAAGTTCCATTTGCGTCTGAACCAAATACCACACCACGAAACAAAACTCTCTTCTTTCTCTTCTAACACCCACATGAAAGGTCAGAAGAAAAGAAAAAAAAAGAAAAACTCTAAACCTAGGGCAAAATCAAAGAACAAAAGGGAGTTGCCAAGTCCAAGCAAGAAGAGGAAGTCAAAAAGACTAGGGCTAAAGGTAAGATCATATCCGAAGGGCAAATCACAATAATCATTTTCACATTTGTGCTTCATTAAAACTCGGTGAAGAAATCTTCTCCTTGCATACACAAAAGTGGAAAGTTGAACATGTTGAAGATGGTGACAATTTGGTGTGAATCAAAGTTTAAGAATCAAACTTGGGGACAAAGCAAGATTGAAGGGTTCAGATTCAAGAAGCAATTTGAAAACGATTGAAAGAGAAATAGAAGGTATGGATGTATGCATGGTTAAGTCACTTCTTTTACTCTATTTCTCTTCTGTCATGCCCCTACTGCTTCTGATTTTATGGGAGAAGAAGTTAAACATGTACTGAAGTAAGGTTTCAAGCTATGAAAGCTTCACTCCTCTATTAAAGGGGTGAATGGCCAAGGAATGGAGTAAGGAGAGAAAGCACAAAGTTTGGATTCCCATAACTCATTGAACTATCCATTCTTCTCCTTTATGGTTCTCATTGAATATCTTATTTTCTCAATCTAGTTTTTTTTTCAATGGAAAAAAGTAGTACAATGAGGAATGTATGAAAAAGCCATTGAGTGAAAAAAGTTAGAGAGAGTCAGACTTAAAGAAAAGCCAATGTTTATTTAAGAAATTCTTTGTAAATTTTTCTGTTTTGTTGTCATGATCCTGAGAGGATTTTCTTGCAAGTTGGGTGAGTACTTTGCTGTTGAAAGCTAGGGCGAGTTTCTTGTCATATATGGTTTGGGTTAGAAACTGGATTTATCATAGATAGGATTGGGTAGAATCCTAGAGAAAATTGGTGAATGTAATTCTGTTGAAAGATAGTGAAATTTTGTCATTGTTGTGATGGAGACTGGATGTAGACTATCTTGCACTGAGTAGTTGAATTAGGATATATCTCTGTGTCACTTCTTCTTTCTCTTCTCTATTTATGGTTTTGCACGTTAGGAGTCAAAACAGAATTATCTCCTGATTATTTTATCCATCTAAATTTCTCTAAGTCACAACTTGCACGTAACTCTGTTTTGGCTCCTCCTTTGACTAGAGACAAAATAAAATAATCTCCTATCTTTCACTCGAAGTAGCACTCCAGAAACTAGAAGTTCCATCCAACTCCATAATAATCAAGCAAAGCAAAAAGAGGCCAAGTTTCAACCCCCTTCTCTTAGCCACTAATATCCATCAATTGGTATTAGAGATTAGTCTCAAAGAGATTAAGCTTTACAGCTTGGAGGAAAGATCCAGATGGCAAACAACATGGGATCTAACACAGTGACTTATACACTAACAGAAGGGCAATCCAACAATATACCTCCATTATTCAATGGAAAAAATTACAACTACTAGAAAGAAAGAATGAAGATCTTTGTTCAGTCTGTAGATTGCAACCTCTGGAAGATAATCATGAATGGTCCTCAAATTCTAACCAAAACATGCGTTGAAGATGTTGTATCTCTGGTGCACGAAATTGTGATCATCAATGGCGCCATCAACATGGTACACACAATTGTAATCTCAACTCTTTATCACAACTTCACACAACTAACCAGCAAGTGTACTGGGTTGTCCAAGTAATAAACCTTACGCGAGTAAGGGTCGATCCCATGGAGATTGTTGGTATGAAGCAAGCTATGGTCACCTTGTAAATCTTAGTCAGGCAAACTCAAATGGTTATGGATGATATATGAATAAAGCATAAAGATAGAGATACTTATGTAATTCATTGGTGAGAATTTCAGATAAGCGAATGGAGATGCTTTGTCCCTTCCGTCTCTCTGCTTTCCTACTGTCTTCATCCAATCCTTCTTACTCCTTTCCATGGCAAGCTGTATGTAGGGTTTCACCGTTGTCAGTGGCTACCTCCCATCCTCTCAGTGAAAATGTTCAACGCACCCTGTCACGGCACGGCTATTCAGCTGTCGTTTCTCGATCATGTCGGAATAGAATCCAGTGATTCTTTTGCGTCTGTCACTAACGCCACACAATCGCGAGTTTAAAGCTCGTCACAGTCATTCAATCATTGAATCCTACTCAGAATACCACAGATAAGGTTTAGACCTTCCGGATTCTCTTGAATGCCGCCATCAATTCTAGCTTATACCACGAAGATTCCGATTAAGAAATCCAAGAGATAAACATTCAAGCCTTGTTTGCTTGTAGAACAGAAGTGGTTGTCAGGCACTCGTTCATAAGTGAGAATGATGATGAGTGTCACATAATCATCACATTCATCATGTTCTTGGGTGCAAATGAATATCTTAGAACAAGAATAAGCTGAATTGAATAAAAGAGCAATAGTAATTGCATTAATACTCGAGGTACAGCAGAGCTCCACACCTTAATCTATGGTGTGTAGAAACATCACTATTGAAAATACATAAGAACAAGGTCTAGGCATGGCCGTAAGGCCAGCCCCCATGATCTAAGATAGCATAAGACTAAAGATAGCTACCAAGATGAGAATACAATAGTAAAAGGTCTTATTTATAAAGAACTAGTAGCCTAGGGTTTACAGAAATGAGTAAATGACATAAAAATCCACTTCCGGGCCCACTTGGTGTGTGCTTGGGCTGAGCATTGAAGCATTTTCGTGTAGAGACTTCTCTTGGAGTTAAACTCCAGCTTTTGTGCCAGTTTGGGCGTTTAACTCCCATTCTTGTGCCAGTTCCGGCGTTTAACGCCGGGCAGTTTTGAGCTAATTTGAAACACAGTTTTGGGCCATCAAATCTCGGGCAAAGTATGGACTATTATATATTTCTGGAAAGCCCAGGATGTCTACTTTCCAATGCCGTTGAGAGCGCGCCAATTGGGCTTCTGTAGCTCCAAAAAATCCACTTCGAGTGAAGGGAGGTCAGAATCCGACAGCATCTGCAGTCCTTTTCAGCCTCTGAATCAGATTTTTGCTCAAGTCCCTCACTTCAGCCAGAAAATACCTGAAATCACAGAAAAACACACAAACTCATAGTAAAGTCCAAAAAAGTGAATTTTAACTAAAAACTAATAAAAATATACTAAAAACTAACTAAATCCTACTAGAAACATACTAAAAACAATGCCAAAAAGCGTATAAATTATCCGCTCATCACAACACCAAACTTAAATTGTTGCTTGTCCCCAAGCAACTGAAAATCAAGTAAGATAAAAAGAAGAGAATATGCAATGAACTCCAAAAACATCTATGAAGATTAGTATTAATAAGATGAGCGGGGCTTTTAGCTTTTTGCCTCTGAATAGTTTTGGCATCTCACTCTATCCTTTGAAATTCAGAATGATAGGCTTCTATAGGAACTCAGAATCCAAATAGTGTTATTGATTCTCCTAGTTAAGTATGATGATTCTTGAACACAGCTACTTTATGAGTCTTGGCCGTGGCCCAAAGCACTTTGTCTTCCAGTATTACCACCGGATACATACATGCCACAGACACATAATTGGGTGAACCTTTTCAGATTGTGACTCAGCTTTGCTAGAGTCCCCAATTAGAGGTGTCCAGGGTTCTTAAGCACACTCTTTTTTCCTTGGATCACACTTTTATTTCTTTCTTTTTCTTTCTTTTTCTCTTTCTCCCTTTTTTTCGCTTTTCTCTCTTTTTTTTTCTTTTTTTTTGAATATTCACTGCTTTTTCTTGCTTCAAGAATCATTTTTATGATTTTTCAGATCCTCAGTAACATGTCTCCTTTTTCATCATTCTTTCAAGAGCCAACATTCATGAACAACAAATTCAAAAGACATATGCACTGTTTAAGCATACATTCAGAAAACAAAAGTATTGCCACCACATCAAAATAATTAATCTGTTGTAAAATTCAAAATTCATGCAATTCTTCTCTTTTTCAATTAAGAACATTTTTCATTCAAGAAAGGTGATGGATTCATAGGACATTCATAACTTTAAGGCATAGACACTAAGACACTAATGATCAAAAGACACAAACATAGATAAACATAAGCATGATTTTTCGAAAAAACAGACAAATAAGGAACAAGGAGATTAAAGAACGGGTCCACCTTAGTGATGGCGGCTTGTTCTTCCTCTTGAATATCTTATGGAGTGCTTGAGCTCCTCAATGTCTCTTCCTTGCCTTTGTTGCTCATCTCTCATGATTCTTTGATCTTCTCTAATTTCATGGAGGAGGATGGAATGTTCTTGGTGCTCCACCCTTAGTTGTCCCATGTTGGAACTTAATTCTCCTAGGGAGGTATTGATTTGCTCCCAACAGTTTTGTGGAGGAAAGTGCATCCCTTGAGGCATCTCAGGGATTTCATGATGAGAGGGGTCTCTTGTTTGCTCCATCCTTTTCTTAGTGATGGGCTTGTCCTCATCAATGGGGATGTCTCCCTCTATGTCAACTCCAACTGAATAACAGAGGTGACAAATAAGATGAGGAAAGGCTAACCTTGCCAAGGTAGAGGACTTGTCCGCCACCTTATAAAGTTCTTGGGCTATAACCTCATGAACTTCTATTTCTTCTCCAATCATGATGCTATGAATCATGATGGCCCGGTCTAGAGTAACTTCGGACTGGTTGCTAGTCGGAATGATTGAGCGTTGGATAAACTCCAACCATCCTCTAGCCACGGGCTTGAGGTCATGCCTTCTCAATTGAACCGACTTTCCTCTTGAATCTCTCTTCCATTGAGTGCCCTCTTCACAAATGACTGTGAGAACTTGGTCCAACCTTTGATCAAAGTTGACCCTTCAAGTGTAAGGGTGTTCATCTTCTTGCATCATGGGCAAGTTGAATGCCAACCTTATATTTTCCGGACCAAAATCTAAGTATTTCCCCTGAACCATTGTAAGCCAATTCTTTGGATCCGGGTTCACATTTTGATCATGGTTCTTGGTGATCCATGCATTGGCATAGAACTCTTGAACCATTAAGATTTCGACTTGTTGAATGGGGTTGGTAAGAACTTCCCAACCTCTTCTTCGAATCTCATGTCGGATCTTCGGATATTCACTCTTTTTGAGTTTGAAAGGAACCTCGGGGATCACCTTCTTCAAGGCCACAACTTCATAGAAGTGGTCTTGATGCACCCTTGAGATGAATCTCTCCATCTCCCATGACTCGGAGGTGAAAGCTTTTGCCTTCCCTTTCCTCTTTCTAGAGGTTTCTCCGGCCTTGGATGCCATAAATGGTTATAGAAAAACAAAAAGCAATGCTTTTACCATACCAAACTTAAAAGGTTTGCTCGTCCTCGAGCAAAAGAAGAAAGAAGAGAGTAGAAGAAGAAGAAATAGAGGAGATGGAGATGGCTTTTGTGGTTCGGCCAAAGGGGGAGAAGTAGTGTTTAGGTTGTGTGAAAATGAAGGAGTGAAGATGGGTTTATATAGGAGTGGAGAGAGGGGTAGGGTTCGGCAATGGGAGGGTGGGTTTGGGAGTTAAAGTGGTTTGAATTTAAATGGTGAGGTAGGTGGGGTTTTATGAAGGATGGATGTGAGTGGTGAAGAGAAAGATGGGATTTGATAGGTGAAAGGTTTTTGGGGAAGAGGTGTTGAGGTAATTGGTGAATGGGTGAAGAAGAGAGAGAGTGGTGGGGTAGGTGGGGATCCTGTGGGGTCCACAGATCCTGAGGTGTCAAGGAAAATTCATCCTTGCACCAAGTGGCGAGCAAAAATGCCCTTCATGCCAATTCTGGCGTTAAACGCCGGGCTGGTGCCCATTTCTGGCGTTTAACGCCAACTTCTTGCCCTTTCCTGGCGTTTAACGCCAGTCTGGTGCCCTTTTCTAGCGTTAAACGCCCAGAATCAGACTGGGTGTTAAACGCCCATTTGCTGCCCTTACTGGTGTTTAAACGCCAACAGGTTCTTCCTCCAGGGTGTGCTATTTTTCTTTCTATTTTTCATTCTGTTTTTGCTTTTTCAATTGATTTTGTGACTTCTCATGATCATCAACCTACAGAAAACATAAAATAACAAAGGAAAAATAGATAAAATATAACATTGGGTTGCCTCCCAACAAGCGCTTCTTCAATGTCAGTAGCTTGACAGTGGGCTCTCATGGAGCCTCAAAGATACTCAGAGCAATGTTGGAACCTCCCAACACCAAACTTAGAGTTTGAATGTGGGGGTTCAAAACCAAACTTAGAAGTTGGTTGTGGCCTCCCAACACCAAACTTAGAGTTTGACTGTGGGGGCTCTGTTTGGCTCTGTTTTGAGAGAAGCTCTTCATGCTTCCTCTCCATGGTTACAGAGGGATATCCTTGAGCCTTAAACACAAGGGATTCTTCATTCACTTGAATGATCAATTCTCCTCTGTCCACATCAATCACAGCCCTTGCTGTGGCTAGGAAGGGTCTGCCAAGGATGATGGATTCATCCATGCACTTCCCACTCTCTAGGACTATGAAGTCAGCAGGGATGTAATGGTCTTCAACTTTTACCAGAACATCCTTTACAAGTCCATAAGCTTGTTTTCTTGAATTGTCTGCCATCTCTAGTGAGATCTTTGCAGCTTGCACCTTAAAGATTCCTAACTTCTCCATTACAGAGAGAGGCATGAGGTTTATGCTTGACCCTATGTCACACAGAGCCTTCTTGAAGGTCATGGTGCCTACTGTACAAGGTATTGAGAACTTCCCAGGGTCTTGTCTCTTTTGAGGTAATCTCTGCCTAGACAAGTCATCAAGTTCTTTGGTGAGTAAAGGGGGTTCATCCTCCCAAGTCTCATTACCAAATAACTTGTCATTTAGCTTCATGATTGCTCCAAGGTATTTAGCAACTTGCTCTTCAGTGACTTACTCATCCTCTTCAGAGGAAGAATACTCATCAGAGCTCATGAATGGCAGAAGTAAGTCTAATGGAATCTCTATGGTCTCATTATGAGCCTCAGATTCTCATGGTTCCTCATTAGAGAACTCATTGGAGGCCAGTGAATGTCCATTGAGGTCTTCCTCAGTGGCGTTCACTGCCTCTCCCTCCTCTCCAAATTCGGCCATGTTGATGGCCTTGGACTCTCCTTTTGGATTTTCTTCTGTATTGCTTGGAAGAGTACTAGGAGGGAGTCCAATAATTTTCTTACTCAGCTGACCCACTTATGCCTCCAAATTTCTAATGGAGGACCTTGTTTCAGTCATGAAACTTTGAGTGGTTTTGATTAGATCAGAGACCATGGTTGCTAAATCAGAGTGGTTCTGCTTAGAATTCTCTGTCTGTTGCTGAGAAGATGATGGAAAAGGCTTGCCATTGCTAAACCTGTTTCTTCCACCATTATTATTGATGAAACCTTGTTGAGGTCTCTGTTGATTCTTCCATGAAAGATTTGGATGATTTCTCCATGAAGGATTATAGGTGTTTCCATAGGGTTCTCCCATGTAATTCACCTCTTCCATTGAAGGGTTCTCAGGATCATAAGCTTCTTCTTCAGATGAAGCGTCCTTAGTACTGCCTGGTGCATTTTGCATTCCAGACAGACTTTGAGAAATCAAATTAACTTGCTGAGTCAATATTTTGTTCTGAGACAGTATGGCATTCAGAGTATCAATCTCAAGAACTCCTTTCTTCTGATTTGTCCCATTGTTCACAGGATTCCTTTCAGAAGTGTACATGAATTGGTTATTTGCAACCATTTCAATTAGTTCTTGGGCTTTTGTAGGCGTCTTCTTCAGATGAAGAGATCCTCCAGCAGAGCTATCCAATGACATCTTGGACAGTTCAGAGAGACCATCATAGAAAATACCTATGATGCTCCATTCAGAAAGCATGTCAAAGGGACACTTTCTGATTAATTGTTTGTATCTTTCCCAAGCTTCATAAAGGGATTCTCCTTCCTTCTGTCTGAAGGTTTGGACTTCCACTCTAAGCTTACTCAATTTTTGAGGTGGAAAGAACTTTGCCAAGAAGGCATTGACTAGCTTTTCCCAAGAGTTCAGGCTTTCTTTAGGTTGTGAGTCCAACCATGTCCTAGCTCTGTCTCTTACAGCAAAAGGGAATAGCATAAGTCTGTAGACCTCAGGGTCAACCCCATTAGTCTTGACAGTGTCACAGATTTGCAAGAACTCAACTAAAAACTGATGAGGATTTTCCAATGGAAGTCCATGGAACTTACAATTCTGTTGCATCAGAGAAACTAATTGAGGCTTAAGCTCAGAGTTGTTTGCTCCAATGGCAGGGATAGAGATGCTTCTCCCATAGAATTCGGGAGTAGGTGCAGTAAAGTCACCCAGCACCTTCCTTGCATTGTTGGCATTGTTGTTGTTTTCGGCTGCCATGGGTTCTTCTTGTTTGAAGATTTCTGTTAGGTCCTCTACAGAGAGTTGTGCCTTAGCTTCTCTTAGCTTTCGCTTCAAGGTCCTTTCAGGTTCAGGGTCAGCCTCAACAAGAATGCTTTTGTCTTTGCTCCTGCTCATATGAAAGAGAAGAGAACAAGAAAATATGGAATCCTCTATGTCACAGTATAGAGATTCCTTGAGGTGTCAGAGGAAAAGAAAAATGGAAGGAAGAGGTAGAAAATTCGAACTTATCAAGGAAAGATGGAGTTCGAATTGTGCATTAAGGAATAGTGTTAGTCCATAATTAGAAGGATATGGGAAGAGGGAAATAAATTAAAAAGATTTTAAAAACATTTTGAAAAGGATTAATTGATTTTCGAAAACTAAGAGTGAAAAAGAAATCAAGTGATTTTTGAAAAAGATTTTGAAATTAGGAATTAAAAAGATATGATTGAAAACTATTTTGAAAAAGATGTGATTAGGAAGATATGATTGAAAAGTTATGATTTTAAAAAGATGTGATTGAGAAAATATGATTTGAAAAACAATTTAAAAAGATTTGATTTTGAAAAATTAATGACTTGGTTAACAAGAAAATATATGATTCAAACATTAAACCTTTCTCAACAGAAAAGGCAACATACTTAAATTGTTGAATCAAATCATTAATTGATAGCAAGTATTTTTGAAAATAGAAAGAAATTGATTTTGAAAAAGATTTGATTTGAAAAAGATTTGATTTTGAAAAATTTTGAAAACTTGAAAAAATTTTGCATTAAAAACAGAATCTTCCCTCTTGTGCCATCCTGGCGTTAAACGCCCAGAATGGTGCACATTCTGGCGTTTAACGCCCAAAGCTCTACCCTTTTGGGCGTTAAACGCCCAGCCAGGCACTGGTGGACGAAATTGTGATACAAGAGTTCTAGGCACTGTTAGAGAAGCTTTTTCTTTCCACAACTCCGTTCAACATAACCAGCAAGTGTACTAGGTCATCCAAGTAATACCTTACGTGAGTAAGGGTCGATCCCATAGAGATTGTTGGTATGAAGCAAGCTATGGTCACCTTGTAAATCTCAGTTAGGCAGATCAACTGGTTATGGGTTTCGAAAATTAATAATAAATAGAAAATAAAAGGGATAGAAATACTTATGTAAATCAATAGTGGGAATTTCAGATAGGCGTATGGAGATGCTGTGCTCCTCTTGAATCTCTACTTTCTTATTACATTCATCCAATCCTTCTTACTCATTTCCACGGCAAGCTGTATGTAGGGCATGACTCAATCAGGTTGGAATAGAATCCCTTGATTCTTTTGCGTTTGTCATCACGCCCAGCCTTCAGGAGTTTGAAGTTCGTCACAGTCATTCAATCCCAGAATCCTACTCGAAATACCATAGACAAGGTTTATACTTTCCGGATCCTCATGAATGGCACCATCTATCTAGCTTATACCACGAAGATTCTGTTGGGGAATCTAAGAGATATGCGCCCGGCCTAAGGTAGAACGGAAGTGGTTGTCAGTCACGCCCGTTCATAGGTGAGAATGATGATGAGTGTCACGGATCATCACATTCATCAAAGTTTTGTGAAACGTATATCTTGGAATAAGAATAAAAGAGAATTGAATAGAAAGTAATAATAATTGTATTGAAAATACATAAGTGAAATGGTTCAGGCATGGCCAAATGGCCAGCCCCCCTGAATGATCAAGAGACCGAATGATCAAAGACTACAAAGTCAAAAGATTAAACTGTCAAAAGATGTCTAATACAATAGTAAATTATCCTATTTATACTAGACTAGCTACTAGGGTTTACATGAGTAAGTAATTGATGTATAAATCCACTTCTGGGGTCCACTTGGTGTATGCTTGGGCTGAGCTTGATCTATCCACGAGCTGAGACTTTTCTTGGAGTTGAACTCCAAGTTATAACGTGTTTTGGGCGTTCAACTCCGGATCATGACGTGTTTCTGGCGTTTAACTCTAGACAGCAGCATGTACTTGGCGTTCAACGCCAAGTTACGTCGTCAATTCCCGAATAAAGCATGTACTTTGCTGGAAAGCTCTGGATGTCTACTTTCCAACGCCTTTGAGAGCGCGCCATTTGGAGTTCTATAGCTCCAGAAAATTTATTTCGAGTGCAGGGAGGTCAGATTCCAACAGCATCAGCGGTCCTTTTGTCAGCCTTTTTCAGAGTTTTGCTCAAGTCCCTCAATTTCAGCCAGAAATTACCTGAAATCACAGAAAAACACACAAACTCATAGTAAAGTCCAGAAATGTGAATTTAACATAAAAACTAATGAAAACATCCCTAAAAGTAGCTTGAACTTACTAAAAACTACCTAAAAATAATGCCAAAAAGCGTATAAATTATCCGCTCATCACAACACCAAACTTAAATTGTTGCTTGTCCCCAAGCAACTGAAAATCAATTAGGATAAAAAGAAGAGAATATACTATAAATTCCAAAATATCAATGAATATTAATTCTAATTAGATGAGCGGGACTTGTAGCTTTTTGCTTCTGAATAGTTTTGGCATCTCACTTTTTCCTTTGAAGTTTAGAATGATTGGCTTCTCTAGGAACTTAGAATTTCGGATAGTGTTATTGATTCTCCTAGTTAAGCATGTTGATTCTTGAACACAGCTACTTATGAGTCTTGGCCGTGGCCCTAAGCATTTTATTTTCCAGTATTACCACCGGATACATAAATGCCACAGACACATAACTGGGTGAACCTTTTCAGATTGTGACTCAGCTTTGCTAGAGTCCCCAGTTAGAGGTTTCCAGAGCTCTTAAGCACACTCTTTTTGCTTTGGATCACGACTTTAACCACTCAGTCTCAAGCTTTTCACTTGGACCTACATGCCACAAGCACATGGTTAGGGACAGCTTGATTTAGCCGCTTAGGCCTGGATTTTATTTCCTTGGGCCCTCCTATCCATTGATGCTCAAAGCCTTGGATCCTTTTTACCCTTGCCTTTTGGTTTTAAGGGCTATTGGCTTTTTCTGCTTGCTTTTTCTTTTTCTATTATTTTTTTCTCCAATTATTTTTTTTACAAGCTTTTTCTTTTTCACTGCTTTTTCTTGCTTCAAGAATCAATTTCATGATTTTTCAGATCATCAATAACATTTCTCTTTGTTCATCATTCTTTCAAGAGCCAACAATTTTAACATTCATAAACAACAAGATCAAAAATATGCACTGTTCAAGCATTCATTCAGAAAACAAAAAGTATTGTCACCACATCAATATAATTAAATTAAATTCAAGGATAAATTCGAAATTCATGTACTTCTTGTTCTTTTGAATTAAAACATTTTTCATTTAAGAGAGGTAAAGGATTAATGGATTCATTCATTGCTTTAAGACATGGTTACTACATACTAATGATCATGAAGTAGAGGCACAAAACATAGATAAACATACAACATAAAAACCGAAAAGCAGAAAGAAATAAGAACAAGGAATGAATCCACCTTAGTGGCATCTTCTTCTTGAAGGTCCAACAATGTCCTTAAGCTCTTCTATGTCCCTTCCTTGTCTTTGTTGCTCCTCCCTCATTGCTCTTTGATCTTCTCTTATTTCATGGAGAATGATGGAGTGCTCTTGATGCTCCACCCTTAATTGTCCCACATTGTAGCTCAAATCTTCCAAGGAAGTGTTGAGTTGTTCCCAATAGTTATTAGGAGGAAAGTGCATCCCTTAAGGCATCTTAAGGATTTCTTGATGATGAGCTTCCTCATGCATCTCTTGAGAACCGTGAAGGGTCTCTCTTGCTTGCTCCATCCTTTTCTTGGTGATGGGCTTATCCTCCTCAATGGAGATGTCTTCTTCTATGATAACTCCAGCTGAGTAACTGGTGGACGAAATTGTGATCATATTCATTGTAATTGGATTTTAGAAATTGGTACGAGTGGACACAACTCCGTTCAACTAACCAGCAAGTGTACTGGGTCGTCCAAGTAATAAACCTTACGTGAGTAAGGGTCGATCCCACAGAGATTGTTGGTATGAAGCAAGCTATGGTCACCTTGCAAATCTCAGTTAGGCAGAAAAAAGAGGAATTGTGATTATAAATAATAAAAAGGAATAATAAAAGGGATAGAAAACTTATGCAGATTCATTGATAGGAATTTCAGATAAGCGAATGGAGATGCTGTAGAGCCCAAGCACGCCTGCTCTCCTACTGCTCCTACTCAATCCTTCTTACTCCTTTCCATGGCAAGCTTTGTATAGGGGTTCACCATCAACTGTGGCTACTTTCATCCTCTCGGGAAAATGATCCTATGCGGTTGTCAGTCGCACGGCTAATCGTCTGGAGGCATCACCCATGGCTAATGGCTACATCCCATCCTCGCAGTGAAAACTAATGCTCACGCACTCTGTCACAGTACGGTTAATCACCGGTTGGTTCCCGCTCCTACTGGAATAGAATCCCTCTTTTGCGTCTGTCACTAACGCCCAGCAGGTTACAAGTTTGAAGCACGTCACAGTCATTCATTACCGGAATCCTACTCGGAACACCACAAACAAGGTTAGACTTTCCGGATTCCCAGGATCCTACTCGGAATACCACAGACAAGGTGAGACTTTCCGGATCCTCATAAATGCCGCCATCTATCTAGCTTATACCACGAAGATTCTGTTGGGGAATCTCAGAGATACGCATTCAAGCTCTGTTTCATGTAGAACGGAAGTGGTTGTCAATCACGCGCGTTCATAAGTGAGAATGATAACGAGGGTAATTTAACTCATTACATTCATCATGTTCTTGGGTACGAATGAATATCTTGGAATAAGAATAAGAGAGATTTGAATAAAAGACAATAGAATTTCATTAATACTTGAGGTACAGCAGAGCTCCACACCCTTAATCTATGGTGTGCAGAAACTCCACCATTGAAAATACATAAGTGAAAGAGGTCCAGGCATGGCCGAATGGCCAGCCCCCCTAAAACGTGATCAATGATCTCCTAAGATGAAGAATAAAACAAAACTGAGACCAAAGATGAAACGTGGTCAAAAGACATCTAATACAATAGATAAATGTTCTATATATACTTAGACTAGCTCCTAGGGTTTACATGAGTAAGTAATTGATGCATAAATCCACTTCCTGGGCCCACTTGGTGTATGCTTGGGCTGAGCTTGATTAATCCACGAGCTGAGGCATTTCCTGGAGTTGAACTCCGAGTTATGACGTGTTTTGGGCGTTCAACTCCGGATCATGACGTTTTTCTGGCGTTTAACTCCAGACAGCAGCGTGTACTTGGCGTTCAACGCCAAGTTACGTCGTCATTCTTCGAATAAAGTATAGATTATTATATATTGCTGGAAAGCCCTGGATGTCTACTTTCCAACGCCATTGAGAGCGCGCCAATTGGGGTTCTGTAGCTCCAGAAAATCCATTTCGAGTGCAGGGAGGTCAGATTCCAACAGCATCAGCAGTCCTTTTGTCAGCCTTCTTCAGAGTTTTGCTCAAATCCCTCAATTTCAGTCAGAATTTACCTGAAATCACAGAAAAACACACAAACTCATAGTAAAGTCCAGAAATGTGAATTTAACATAAAAACTAGTGAAAACATCCCTAAAAGTAGCTTAAACTTACTAAAAACTATATAAAAACAATGCCAAAAAGCGTATAAATTATCCGCTCATCACAACACCAAACTTAAATTGTTGCTTGTCCCCAAGCAACTGAAAATCAAATAGGATAAAAGAAGAGAATATACTATAAATTCCAGAATATCAATGAATATTAATTTAATTAGATGAGCGGGACTTGTAGCTTTTTGCTTCTGAACAGTTTTGGCATCTCACTTTTTCCTTTGTAGTTCAGAGTGATTGGCGTCTCTGGGAACTCAGAATTTCGGATAGTGTTATTGACTTTCCTAGTTAAGCATGTTGATTCTTGAACACAGCTACTTATAAGTCTTGGCCGTGGCCCTAAGCACTTTGTTTTCCAGTATTACCACCGGATACATCAATGCCACAGACACATAACTGGGTGAACCTTTTCAGATTGTGACTCAGCTTTGCTAGAGTCCCCAGTTAGTGGTGTCCAGAGCTCTTAAGCACACTCTTTTGGATCATGACTTTAACCACTTAGTCTCAAGCTTTTCACTTGGACCTTCATGACACAAGCACATGGATAGGGACAGCTTGATTTAGCCGCTTAGGCCTGGATCTAATTTCCTTGGGCCCTCCTATCCATTGATGCTCAAAGCCTTGGATCCTTTTTACCCTTGCCTTTTGGTTTTAAGGGCTATTGGCTTTTTCTACTGCTCTTTCTTTTTCTTTTCGCCATTTTTTTTCTTTTTTTTTATTCGCAAGCTTACTTTTTCACTGCTTTCTCTTGCTTCAAGAATCAATTCATGAATTTTTCAGTTCATCAATAACATTTCTCTTTGTTCATCATTCTTTCAAGAGCCAACAATTTTAACACTCATAAACAACAAGATCAAAAATATGCACTGTTCAAGCATTCATTCAGAAAACAAAAATTATTGCCACCACATCAATATAATTAAATTAATTCAATAATAATTTCGAAATTTATGTACTTCTTGTTCTTTTGAATTAAAACATTTTTCATTTAAGAGAAGTGAAGGACTAATGGATTTTATTCATAGCTTTAAGGCATGGTTACATACTAATGATCATGAAATAAAGACACAAAACATAGATAAACATAATACTGAAAAAACCGAAAACAGAAAGAAATAAAGAACAAGGAATGAATCCACCTGAGTGAGGGTGGCGCCTTCTTGAAGGTCCAATGGTGCTTTTTGAGCTCCTCTATGTCTATTCCTTGCTTCTGTTGAATGATTCCTAGTAATTTTGGTGTTTCTACCCTTAGTTGCTTCCAATATTTGTGTGGAGGATAACTTATTCCCTGAGGTATCTCAGGGATCTCTTGATTTGTAGCCACATGTTCTAACCAACTGAGCTATTCCAGCTTATATATAAGTCTTTCCATCTCCCAAGACTCCGAGGTGGAAGCTTTTGTCTTTCCTTTGAGGTTTCTCTGGCCTTAGGTGCCATTAATGGTAATGGAAAAGCAAAAAGCTATGCTTTTACCACACCAAACTTAAAATATTGCTCGCCCTCGAGCAAGAAAAGAAAGAAGAGAAGAAGAAGAAGAAGATGGAGGTGAGTGAGGGGAGATGGATTCGGCTATATGGGTGGGGTTGGGTGGGAAAGAGAATTTGAATCTTATGAGGGTAGGTGGGGTTTATGGGGAAGAGGAGGTAGATGTAGGTGGTGAATGAAAAACAGAAGGGATGACCATGAATGGAAAGAGAGAGGGCGAGGTAGGTGGGGATCCTGTGAGGTCCACAGATCCTGAGGTGAAAAGAAATACCATTCCTTCACCATATAGGCATGTAAAATGCCTTCATGCATCATTCTGGCGTTCAAACGCCCATTGGTGCATGTTCTGGGCGTTCAACGCCCATGTAATGCATGTTTCTGGCGTTGAACGCCAGTTTCATGCTTGTTACTGGCGTTCAGCGCCAGTTTGTCCTCTCTGTGCACCTTCCTGGCGTTTAACGCCAGGTTGTTGCTTGTTTCTGGCGTTCAGCGCCAGAATGGTGCTCTGTTCTGGCGTTGAACGCCAGCCAGATGCATCTTACTGGCGTTAAACGCCAGCCCGTGCGTCCTCCAGGGTGAAAAATTTTTTTCTTCTGTTTTTGACTCTGTTTTTAATTTTTTTGATTTTTTCGTGACTCCTCATGATCATGTACCTAATTAAACACAAAAATAACAAAGAAACAAAATAAAATAAAATTAGATAAATAAAATTGGGTTGCCTCCCAACAAGCGCTTCTTTAATGTCAATAGCTTGACAGTGGCTCTCATGGAGCCACAAGGTGATCAGGTCAATGTTGTATAGTCCCAACACCAAACTTAGAGTTTGGATATGGGGTCTTAACACCAAACTTAGAGTGTGACTGTGTGGGCTCTTCTTGACCTTGAACTGAGAGAAGCTCTTCATGCTTACTCTCTTTTGTCACAGAGGGATGGCCATGTGCCTTAAACACAAGGTAGTCCCCATTCAATTGAAGGACTAACTCACCTCTGTTGACATCTATCACAGCTTCTGCTGTGGCTAGGAAAGGTCTTCCAAGGATGATGCAATCATCCTCTTCCTTCCTAGTGTCTAGGATTATGAAATCAGTAGGGATGTAAAGGCCTTCAACCCTTACTAGCACGTCCTCTACTATTCCATAAGCTTGTCTCATGGACTTGTCTGCCAATTGTAATGAGAACAAGGCAGGTTGTACCTCAATGATTCCCAGCTTCTCCATTACAGAGAGTGGCATAAGATTTATCCCTGACCCTAGATCACATAGAGCTTTGAAAAAGCTCATGGTGCCAATGGTACAAGGTATTAAGAACTTGCCAGGATCTTGTTTCTTTTGAGGTAGAGTTTTCTGAATCCAAGTATCTAGTTCACTAATGAGCAAGGGAGGTTCACTTTCCCAAGTCTCATTACCAAACAGCTTGGCATTCAGCTTCATGATAGCTCCTAAGTATTGAGCAACTTGCTCTCCAGTCACATCTTCATCCTCTTCAGAGGAAGAATAGTCTTCAGAGCTCATGAATGGCAGAAGGAGATTTAATGGAATCTCTATGGTCTCTATATGAGCCTCAGATTCCTCTGGATCCTTAATAGGAAACTCCTTCTTGCTTGATGGACGTCCCAGGAGGTCTTCCTCACTAATATTTTCGTCCTCCTCCTCCCTAGTGCATTCGGCCACTTTGATTAAATCAATGGCCTTGCACTCTCCTTTTGGATTTTCTTCTGTATTGCTTGGGAGAGTACTGGGAGGAGTTTCAATAACTTTCTTACTCAGCTGGCCTACTTGTGCCTCCAGATTTCTGATGGAGGATCTTGTTTCATTCATGAAACTGAAAGTGGCCTTTGACAGATCAGAGACTATATTGGCTAAATTAGAAGTGTTTTGTTCAGAATTCTATGTCTGTTGCTGAGAAGATGATGGATATGGCTTACTATTGTTCAGCCTATTGCGTCCACCATTGTTAAAGCCTTGTTGAGGCTTTTGTTGATTCTTCCAAGAGAAATTTGGGTGATTTCTCCATGATGGGTTATAGGTGTTTCCATATGGTTCACCCATGTAATTAACCTCTGCCATGACAGGGTTCTCAGGATCATAAACTTCTTCAGAAGCTGCCTCTCTAGTACTGTTGGATGCATGTTGCAATTCATTCAGATTTTGAGAGATTATGTTGACCTGTTGAGTCAACATTTTGTTCTGAGCCAATATGGCATTCAGAGCATCAATTTCAAGAACTCCTTTCTTCTGAGGTATCCCATTATTCACGGAATTCCTCTCAGAGGTGTACATGAACTGGTTGTTTGCAACCATGTCAATGAGTTCTTGAGCCTCTTCAGGCGTTTTCTTCAGGTGAATAGATCCACCTGCAGAATGGTCCAATGACATTTTCGAAAATTCAGAGAGACCATAATAGAATATATCTAACATGGTCCGTTCTGAAAACATGTCAGATGGACATCTTTTGGTCAACTGCTTGTATCTTTCCCAAGCTTCATAGAGGGATTCACCATCCTTTTGCTTGAAGGTTTGAACATCCACTCTCAGCTTGCTCAGCTTTTGAGGAGGAAAGAATTTATCCAAGAAGGCAGTGACCAGCTTATCCCAGGAGTCCAGGCTATCCTTAGGTTGTGAATCCAACCATATTCTAGCTCTGTCTCTTACTGCAAAAGGGAAAAGCATGAGTCTGTAGACTTCAGGATCAACTCCATTCGTCTTTACAGTCTCACAGATCTGCAAGAACTCAGTTAAAAACTGATAAGGATCTTCAGATGGAAGTCCATAAAACTTGCAGTTTTGTTGCATTAATGCAACTAGTTGAGGCTTAAGCTCAAAGTTATTGGCTCCAATGGCAGGAATGGAGATGCTTCTTCCATCAAACTTGGATGTTGGCTTTGTGAAGTCACCAAGCATTCTCCTTGCATTATTATTATTATTTTCGGCTGCCATGTCCTTCTCTTGTTCGAAAATTTCTGAAAGGTTATTTCTGGATTGTTGTATTTTAGCTTCTCTTAATTTTCACTTCAGAGTCCTTTCAGGTTCTGGATCAATTTCAACAAGAGTGCCTTTTTCCCTGTTCCTGCTCATATGAAAGAGAAGAAAACAAGAAAAGAAAGAGGAATCCTCTATGTCACAGTATAGAGATTCCTTTCTGTTAGTAGAAGAAGATAGGGGTATAAGAAAGAAGAAGGATGGATCTGTAGATGAAGAGAGGTGAAGAGAAGTGTTAGTAATTAAATAATTAAATAGAAGAAGAGAAGAGAGGGAGAGGATTTTCGAAAATAATTTTTGAAAACAGGTTAGTGATTTTCGAAAATTAAAGACAAAATATAATTAAAAATTTAAAACAAAAAGAATTTTTGAAAAAGAGAGGGAGAATTTTCGAAAATTAGAGAGGGAAAAGTAGTTAGGTGGTTTTGAAAAAGATAATGAACAAACAAAGAGTTAGTTAGTTGATTGAAAAAGATTTGAAATCAAAATTTGAAAAAGATAAGAAGATAAGAAGTTAGATAAGATATTTTGAAATCAAATTTTGAAAAAGATAAAGTTTTTGAAAAAGATAAGATAAAAAGATAAAAAGATATATTTGAAAAAGATATTTTGAAAAAGATTTAATTTTAAAAATTACTTAACTAACAAGAAACTACAAGATAGGATTCTAGAACTTAAAGATTGAACCTTTCTTAACAAGAAAGTAACAAACTTCAAATTTTTGAACCAATCACATTAATTGTTAGCTAATTTTCGAAAATTTGATAAAAAGATAAGAAAAAGATTTTGAAAATATTTTGAAAAAGATTTTTGAAATTTTCGAAAATTATATATAAAAAAAAATGAAAAAGATATAATTTTTGAAAAAGATTTTGAAAAGATAAGATTTTTAAAATTTGAAATTTTGACTTGACTTGTAAGAAATAACTAATTTTAAAAATTTTTGACCAAGTCAACCCAAAATTTCGAAAATTTGGAGGAAAATAAGGAAAAGATATTTTTTTGATTTTTGAATTTTTAATTATGAGAGAGAAAAACAACAAAAATATTCAATGCATGAAATTTTTAGATCAAAACAATGAATGCATGCAAGAATGCTATGAATGTCAAGATGAACACCAAGAACACTTTGAAGATCATGATGAACATCAAGAACATAATTTTGAAAAAATTTTTATGCAAAGAAAACATGCAAGACACCAAACTTGGAAATCTTTAATGCATGAAAAATATGAATGCAAAAATGCACATGAAAAACAAGACACAAAACAAGAAATTATCAAGATCAAACAAGAAGACTTAACAAGAACAACTTGAAGATCATGAAGAACACTATGAATGCATGGGATTTTCGAAAAATGCAAGAAAAATTTTAAAAGCATGCAATTGACACCAAACTTAAAAATTGACTCAAGACTCAAACAAGAAACACAAAATATTTTTTGATTTTTATGATTTTCTAATTTTTATGTATTTTTATTACTTTTTTTTTTCGAAAAACATTTTTGGAAAAACGAAAAATAAAAGAAAAATTTTGAAAAGAAAATTACCTAATCTGAGCAACAAGATGAACCGTCAGTTGTCCATACTCGAACAATCCCCGGCAACGGCGCCAAAAACTTGGTGGACGAAATTGTGATCATATTCATTGTAATTGGATTTTAGAAATTGGTACGAGTGGACACAACTCCGTTCAACTAACCAGCAAGTGTACTGGGTCGTCCAAGTAATAAACCTTACGTGAGTAAGGGTCGATCCCACAGAGATTGTTGGTATGAAGCAAGCTATAGTCACCTTGCAAATCTCAGTTAGGCAGAAAAAAGAGGAATTGTGATTATAAATAATAAAAAGGAATAATAAAAGGGATAGAAAACTTATGCAGATTCATTGATAGGAATTTCAGATAAGCGGATGGAGATGCTGTAGAGCCCAAGGACGCCTGCTCTCCTACTGCTCCTACTCAATCCTTCTTACTCCTTTCCATGGTAAGCTTTGTATAGGGGTTCACCATCAACTGTGGCTACTTTCATCCTCTCGAGAAAATGATCCTATGCGGTTGTCAGTCGCACGGCTAATCGTCTGGAGGCATCACCCATGGCTGATGGCTACATCCCATCCTCGCAGTGAAAACTAATGCTCACGCACTCTGTCACAGTACGGCTAATCACCGGTTGGTTCCCGCTCCTACTGGAATAGAATCCCTCTTTTGCGTCTGTCACTAACGCCCAGCAGGTTACAAGTTTGAAGCACGTCACAGTCATTCATTACCGGAATCCTACTCGGAACACCACAGACAAGGTTAGACTTTCCGGATTCCCAGGATCCTACTCGGAATACCACAGACAAGGTGAGACTTTCCGGATCCTCATAAATGCCGCCATCTATCTAGCTTATACCACGAAGATTCTGTTGGGGAATCTCAGAGATACGCATTCAAGCTCTGTTTCATGTAGAACGGAAGTGGTTGTCAATCACGCGTGTTCATAAGTGAGAATGATAACGAGGGTAATTTAACTCATTACATTCATCATGTTCTTGGGTACGAATGAATATCTTGGAATAAGAATAAGAGAGATTTGAATAAAAGACAATAGAATTTCATTAATACTTGAGGTACAGCAGAGCTCCACACCCTTAATCTATGGTGTGCAGAAACTCCACCGTTGAAAATACATAAGTGAAAGAGGTCCAGGCATGGCCGAATGGCCAGCCCCCTAAAACGTGATCAATGATCTCCTAAGATGAAGAATAAAACAAAACTGAGACCAAAGATGAAACGTGGTCAAAAGACATCTAATACAATAGATAAATGTTCTATATATACTTAGACTAGCTCCTAGGGTTTACATGAGTAAGTAATTGATGCATAAATCCACTTCCTGGGCCCACTTGGTGTATGCTTGGGCTGAGCTTGATTAATCCACGAGCTGAGGCATTTCCTGGAGTTGAACTCCGAGTTATGACGTGTTTTGGGCGTTCAACTCCGGATCATGACGTTTTTCTGGCGTTTAACTCCAGACAGCAGCGTGTACTTGGCGTTCAACGCCAAGTTACGTCGTCATTCTTCGAATAAAGTATGGACTATTATATATTTCTGGAAAGCCCTGGATGTCTACTTTCCAACGCCGTTGAGAGCGCGCCAATTGGAGTTCTGTAGCTCCAGAAAATCCATTTCAAGTGCAGGGAGGTCAGATTCCAACAGCATCAGCAGTCCTTTTGTCAGCCTTCTTCAGAGTTTTGCTCAAATTCCTCAATTTCAGTCAGAATTTACCTGAAATCACAGAAAAACACACAAACTCATAGTAAAGTCCAGAAATGTGAATTTAACATAAAAACTAGTGAAAACATCCCTAAAAGTAGCTTAAACTTACTAAAAACTATATAAAAACAATGCCAAAAAGCGTATAAATTATCCGCTCATCAGTAACATATATGGCAAATAAGGTGAGGAAAAGCTAGCCTTTCCATGGTGGAGGGCTTGTCGGCTATTTTGTAGATTTCATTGGAGATGACCTCATGAACTTCTACTTCCTCTCCAATCATGATGCTATGAATCATGATGGCCTGATCCACAATAACTTCAGATCGGTTGCTAGTAGGAATGATGGAGTGTTGAATGAACTCCAACCATCCTTTAGCCACAGGCTTGAGGTCCAGTCTTCTTAGTTGAACTGGCTTGCCTTTGGAGTCTCTCTTCCATTGAGCTCCTCCCACACATATGTCCGTAAGGACTTGGTCCAACCTTTGATTAAAGTTGACCCTTCTAGTGTAGGGGCGTTCATCTCCTTGCTTCATGGGCAAGTGAAACGCCAACCATACATTTTCCGGACTAAAATCTAAGTATTTCCCCCGAACCATTGTGAGATAATTCTTTGGATTCGGGTTTATACTTTGATCATGGTTCCTAGTGATCCATGCATTGGCATAGAACTCTTGAACCATTAAGATTCCGACTTGTTGCATGGGGTTGGTTAAGACTTCCCAACCTCTTCTTCGGATCTTATGTCGGATCTCCGGATACTCATTTTTCTTGAGCTTGAAAGGGACCTCAGGGATCACCTTCTTCTTTGCCACAACATCATAGAAGTGGTCTTGATGGCTCTTGGAGATGAATCTTTCCATCTCCCATGACTCGGAGGTGGAAGCTTTTGTCTTCTCTTTTCCTTTTCTAGAGGATTCTCCGGCCTTAGGTGCCATTGATGGTAGTGGAAAACAAAAAAGATTGTGCTTTGACCACACCAAACTTAAAATATTGCTCATCCTCGAGCAATAGAAGAAAGAAGAGAAGAAGAAGAAGAAGAGAATATGGTAGAGAGGGAGAGATGTAGGTTCGGCCTAGGTGAAGAAGAGGGGGTTGTGTTGTGTGAAAATGAAGTAGAATGGAAGGGTATATATAGGGAGAGGGGGTGTATGTTCGGCCATTTAGGGTGGGAATGGGTGGGAAAATGGTTTTGAATTTTTGAAGGTAGGTGGGGTTTATGGGAAAGAGTGGATGGATGTGAGTGGTGAAGGGGGTGATTGGGAAGAGGGATTGAGGTGATTGGTGAAGAGTGTTGGGAAGTGTGACATGGGGAATACTCATCACAAAATAGGATTAGGAGGTAATGTGGGAATATAGTAGGTGGGGATCCTGTGGGGTCCACAGATCCTGAGGTGATCCTGTGGGGTCCACAGATCCTGAGGTGTCAAGGAATTCCATCCCTGCACCAAATAGGCACGTAAAATGCCTTTGCGCACCATTCTGGCGTTTAAACGCCGTGTGGTGCACATTCTGGGCATTCAATGCCCATGTAAAGCATGTTTCTGGCGTTGAACGCCAATTTTATGCTTGTTACTAGCGTTCAACGCCAGCTTTTCTTCTCTAGGCACATTCCTGGCGTTCAGCGCCAGAATGTTGCTTGTTTCTGGCGTTCAGCGCCAGATTGATGCTCTGTTCTGGCGTTGAACGCCAGCCAGATGCATCTTACTGGCGTTGAACGCCAGCCTGTGCTTCCTCCAGGGCGTGATTTTTCTTCTGCTGTTTTTGATTCTGTTTTTAATTTTTTATATTTTTTTTGTGACTCCACATGATCATGTACCTAATAAAACACAAAATAACAATAAAATAAAATAAAATAACAATTAGATAAATAAAATTGGGTTGCCTCCCAACAAGCGCTTCTTTAATGTCCATAGCTTGACAGTGGCTCTCATGGAGCCACACAGGTGATCAGGTCAATGTTGTATAGTCCCAACACCAAACTTAGAGTTTGGATATGGGATCTTAACACCAAACTTAGAGTTTGGTTGTGGCCTCCCAACACCAAACTTAGAGTTTGACTGTGGGGCTCTTCTTGACTCTGAACTGAGAGAAGCTCTTCATGCTTACTTTCTTTTGTCACAGAGGGATGGCCATGTGCCTTAAACACAAGGTAGTCCCCATTCAATTGAAGGACTAATTCACCTCTATTGACATCTATCATAGCTCCTGCTGTGCTAGAAATCTTCAAGGATAATGCATTCATTCTTCTTCTGTGTCTAAGTTATGAAATTAGCAGGGATGTGCTTCAAATTATAAAGTTGCACATTCATAAGCTTTCTAATATTGTCTGAATGAATGGAAAAGCAGGTTTTAAATAAGTTTCATTAGAAGTCATAAGATTTATTGACCAGATAAAGAGCTTTTCAAGGTATTGCTTGGTACAATGTATGAAGAACTTGCAGGATCTTGTTTCTTTTGATAAGTTTGCTATCCAAGATAGTTCAAATAAAATCCTTTCCCAGAAAACAACATACTTGATGCTTAATCAATCATTGTAGCACTATCTTCAAGGAAGAATTGTCTTGAGCTTGATGCAAATGATTTGAAAGATGATCTTGAGTTCTTGAACTTAGAAAAATCTGATTTAAAAAATCTTCCTTAGATCTGGCTTAAACGCCCAGATTCCTTCTGACTTTAGGAAATCTCCTTTTGTTAAACGCCCAAGGTCTTCTTAGATTGTCCTTCTCACTGTGCTTGAAGATTTTCTGGCATTCCTCTCTTTTGAATCTCTTCTTATTGCTTGAGACAAATAAAATTTATGATTTTTAATATGGAAATCATGCACATGAATAATCTGCATGCAAACACCAAACTTAGAGTTTGTTACTACTGACATAACAAATGAAAATGCATATGAGCATCAACACTAAGTCAATGAATTAAAGATCAGAGCAGGATCATCAAGAATTCTTGAAAACCTTAGCACATGAATGAATGCATGATTGCACCAACTTAAGAGACATGACTCACAGATTTTGATTTTAGATAATTGGTTTTCAAATGAGATTCAAAATTCTTTGAGAATTCCAGATCAGGATCTTCTAGATGTCAGAATTGATGCTTCAACCAGCAATTCAAAGAACTTCGGTCAAATGACATGCAAAGCCATTAGAATCTTCAAAGCATTGATAATCAAAAGTCTTATGATAGTGACCTGTCATGATTACTGGCTTCTCAGAGGATTCAACATCTCATGAACTCAGATTCCTTTCAGATTTGAAAAAATAAATACCTATCTAAGCAACAAGATGAACGTCAGTTGTCCAACTTGAACAATCCCCGCAAGGCGCCAAAACTTGGGCTTGTAGGATCCACTGATTTCCAAGCTTGCTCCTTGAACAATGCAACGGCGAAAACTTGGTGCGCGAAATTGTGAACAATACTTTTCACAACTCTCATAATCCCCGGTCATGAACCCCAAAACCTTGGTAGCTCAATACCATGGCATTACACAACTTCGCACAACTAACCAGCAAGTGCACTGGGTCGTCCAAGTAATAAACCTTACGCGAGTAAGGGTCGATCCCACGGAGATTGTTAGTATGAAGCAAGCTATGGTTATCTTGTAAATCTTAGTCAGGCAAACTCAAATGTATATGGGTGATGAACGAAAATAACACAAAGGTAAAGATAGAGATACTTATGTAATTCATTGGTAGGAACTTCAGATAAGCGCATGAAGATGCCTTCCCTTCCGTCTCTCTGCTTTCCTACTGTCTTCATCCAATCCTTCTTATTCCTTTCCATGGCAAGCTCGTGTAGGGTTTCACCGTTGTCAATGGCTACCTCCCATCCTCTCAGTGAAAACGATTGCATATGCTCTGTCACAGCACGCGGAATTCAGCTGTCGGTTCTCGGTCAGGCCGGAATAAATCCATCGATTCTTTTGCGTCTGTCACTAACGCCCCGCCTGCTAGGAGTTTGAAGCACGTCACAGTCATTCAATCATTGAATCCTACTCAGAATACCACAGACAAGGTTAGACCTTCCGGATTCTCTTGAATGCCGCCATCAGTTCTTGCCTATACCACGAAGACTCTGATCTCACGGAATGGTTGGCTCATTTGTCAGACGAGCACTCGGTTGTCAGGCGATCAACCATGCATCGTGCAATCAGGAATCCAAGAGATATTCACCCAATCGAAGGTAGAACGGAGGTGGTTGTCAGTCACACGTTCATAGGTGAGAATGATGATGAGTGTCACTGATCATCACATTCATCAAGTTGAAGAACAAGTGATATCTTAGAACAAGAACAAGTGGAATTGAATGGAAGAACAATAGTAATTGCATTAATACTCGAGGTACAGCAGAGCTCCACACCTTAATCTATGGTGTGTAGAAACTCCACCGTTGAAAATACATAAGAACAAGGTCTAGGCATGGCCGTGAGGCCAGCCTCCCAATGATCTAAGATAGCATGAAGATAGCTACCCCGATGTCTCAATACAATAGTAAAAGGTCCTACTTATAGAAAACTAGTAGCCTAAGGTTTACAGAAATGAGTAAATGACATAAAAATCCACTTCCGGGCCCACTTGGTGTGTGCTTGGGCTGAGCAATGAAGCATTTTCGTGTAGAGACTCTTCTTGGAGTTAAACGCCAGCTTTTATGCCAGTTTGGGCGTTTAACTCCCATTTGGGTGCCAGTTCCAGCGTTTAACGCTGGGATTTCTGAGGGTGACTTTGAACGCCGGGTTGGGCCATCAAATCTGAGCAAAGTATGGACTATCATATATTGCTGGAAAGCCCAGGATGTCTACTTTCCAACGCCGTTGAGAGCGCGCCAATTGGGCTTCTGTAGCTCCAGAAAATCCACTTCGAGTGCAGGGAGGTCAGAATCCAACAGCATCTGCAGTCCTTTTTAGTCTCTGAATCAGATTTTTGCTCAGGTCCCTTAATTTCAGCCAGAAAATACCTGAAATCACAGAAAAACACACAAACTCATAGTAAAGTCCAGAAAAGTGAATTTCAACTAAAAACTAATAAAAATATACTAAAAACTAACTATATCATACCAAAAACATACTAAAAACAATGCCAAAAAGTATATAAATTATCCGCTCATCAAAACACCAAACTTAAATTGTTGCTTGTCCCCAAGCAACTGAAAATCAAACAAGATAAAAAGAAGAGAATATGCAATGAATCCCAAAATCATCTGTGAAGATCAGTATTAATTAGATGAGCGGGGCTTTTAGCTTTTTGCCTCTGAATAGTTTTGGCATCTCACTCTATCCTTTGAAATTCAGAATGATTGGCTTCTTTAGGAACTCAGAATCCAGATAGTGTTATTGATTCTCCTAGTAGAGTATGATGATTCTTGAACATAGCTACTTATTGAGTCTTGGCTGTGGCCCAAAGCACTCTGTCTTCCAGTATTACCACCGGATACATACATGCCACAGACACATAATTGGGTGAACCTTTTCAGATTGTGACTCAGCTTTGCTAAAGTCCCCAATTAGAGGTGTCCAGGGTTCTTAAGCACAATCTTATTTGCCTTGGATCACAAGTCTCTTTTTTTTCTATTTTTTTCGTTTTCATCTCTTTTTTTTTGAATAGAAATGCTTTTTCTTGCTTCAAGAATCATTTTGATGATTTTTCAGATCCTCAGTAACATGTCTCCTTTTTCATCATTCTTTCAAGAGCCAACATTCATAAACCACAAATTCAAGATACATATGCACTGTTTAAGCATACATTCAGAGAACAAGAGTATTGCCACCACATCAAAATAATTAAACTATTATAAAATTCAAAATTCATGCAATTCTTTTTTTTTTTCAATTAAGCACGTTTTTATTTAAGAAAGGTGATGGATTCATAGGACATTCATAACTTTAAGGCATAGACACTAAGACACTAATGATCAGAAGACACAAACATAGATAAACATAAGCATAAAATTCGAAAAACAGAAGAATAAAGAACAAGGAAATCAAAGAACGGGTCCACCTTAGTGATGGCGGCTCTTTCTTGCTCTTGAAGATCCTATGGAGTGCTTGAGCTCCTCAATGTCTCTTCCTTGTCTTTGTTGCTCCTCCCTTATGATTCTTTGGTCTTCTCTAATCTCATGGAGGATGATGGAGTGTTCTTGATGCTCCATCCTTAGTTGTCCCATGTTGGAACTCAGCTCTCCTAGGGAGGTGTTTAGTTGCTCCCAATAGTTTTGTGGAGGAAAGTGCATCCCTTGAGGAATCTCAGGGATCTCATGATGAGTGGGGTCTCTTGTGTGCTCCATCCTTTTCTTAGTGATGGGCTTGTCCTCATCAATGGGTGTGTCTCCCTCTATGTCAACTCCAACCGAATAACAGAGGTGACAAATGAGATGAGAAAAGGCTAACCTTGCCAAGGTAGAGGACTTGTCCGCCACCTTATAGAGTTCTTGGGCTATAACCTCATGAACCTCTATTTCTTCTCCAGTCATGATGCTATGGATCATGATAGCCCGGTCTATGGTAACTTCGGACCGGTTGCTAGTGGGAATGATTGAGCGTTGTATGAACTCCAACCATCCTCTAGCCACGGGTTTGAGGTCATGCCTTCTCAATTGAACCGGCTTTCCTCTTGAATCTCTCTTCCATTGGGCGCCCTCTTCACATATGACTGTGAGGACTTGGTCCAACCTTTGATCAAAGTTGACCCTTCTAGTGTAAGGGTGTTCATCTCCTTGCATCATAGGCAAGTTGAACGCCAACCTTACACTCTCCGGACTAAAATCCAAGTATTTCCCCCGAACCATAGTAAGATAATTCTTTGGATTCGGGTTCACACTTTGGTCATGGTTCTTGGTGATCCATGCATTGGCATAGAACTCTTGAACCATCAAGATTCCGACTTGTTGAATGGGGTTGGTAAGAACTTCCCAACCTCTTTTTCGGATCTCATGTCGGATTTCTGGATATTCACCCTTTTTGAGTGAAAAAGGGACCTCGGGGATCACCTTCTTCAAGGCCACAACTTCATAGAAATGGTCTTGATGCACCCTTGAGATGAATCTTTCCATCTCCCATGACTCGGAGGTGGAAGCTTTTGCCTTCCCTTTCCTCTTTCTAGAGGTTTCTCCGGCCTTGGATGCCATAAATGGTTATGGAAAAACAAAAAGCAATGCTTTTACCACACCAAACTTAAAATGTTTGCTCGTCCTCGAGCAAAAGAAGAAAGAAGAGAGTAGAAGAAGAAGAAATGAGGAGAAAGGGAATGGCTTTGTAATCGGCCAAAGGGGAGAGAGATGGTGTTTAAGGTGTGTGAAAATGAAGGAGTGAATGAGGGTTTATATAGGAGAGGGTGAGAGGGATGTTCGGCCATTTGAGGGTGGGTTTGGGTGGGAAAGTGGTTTGAATTTGAATGGTGGGGTAGGTGGGGTTTTATGAAGGATGGATGTGAGTGGTGAAGAGAAAGATGGGATTTGATAGGTGAGGGGTTTTTGGGGAAGAGGTGTTGAGGTGATTGGTGAAGAAGAGAGAGAGTGGTAGGGTAGGTGGGGATCCTGTGGGGTCCACAGATCCTGAGGTGTCAAGGAAAAGTCATCCCTGCACCAAATGGCATCCAAAATCACGTTTTGTGCCATTTCTGGCGTTAAACGCCGGGCTGGTGCCCATTTCTGGCGTTTAACGCCAGCTTCTTGCCCCTTTCTGGCGTTTAACGCCAGTCTGGTGCCCCTTTCTGGCGTTAAACGCCCAGAATGGTGCCAGACTGGGCGTTAAACGCCCAACAGCTAACCTCACTGGCGTGTAAACGCCAGTGGGTGCGTCCTCCAGGGTGTGCTGTTTTTCTTCCTGTTTTTCATTCTGTTTTTGCTTTTTTCATTAATTTTGTGACTTCTCATGATCATCAACCTACAAAAGACATAAAATAACAAAAGAAAATAATTAATTATAAAACATTGGGTTGCCTCCCAACAAGCGCTTCTTTAATGTCATTAGCTTGACAGAGGACTCTCATGGAGCCTTACAGATACTCAGAGCCATGTTGGGACCTCCCAACACCAAACTTAGAGTTTGAATGTGGGGGTTCAACACCAAACTTAGAGTTTGGTTGTGGCCTCCCAACACCAAACTTAGAGTTTGACTGTGGGGGCTCTGTTTGGCTCTGTTTTGAGAAAAGCTCTTCATGCTTCCTCTCCATGATGACAGAGGGATATCCTTGAGCCTTAAACACCAAGGATTCTTCATTCACTTGAATGATCAACTCTCCTCTATCAACATCAATCACAGCCTTTGCTGTGGCTAGGAAGGGTCTGCCAAGGATGATGGATTCATCCATGCACTTCCCAGTCTCTAGGACTATGAAATCAGTAGGGATGTAATGGTCTTCAACTTTAATCAGAACATCCTCTACAAGTCCATGGGCTTGTTTTCTTGAATTGTCTGCCATCTCAAGTGAGATTTTTGCAGCTTGCGCCTCAATGATCCCTAGCTTCTCCATTACAGAGAGAGGCATGAGGTTTACACTTGACCCTAAGTCACACAAGGCCTTCTTGAAGGTCATGGTGCCTATGGTACAAGGTATTGAAAACTTCCCAGGATCCTGCCTCTTTTGAGGTAGTTTCTGCCTAGACAAGTCATCCAGTTCTTTGGTGAGCAAAGGGGGTTCATCCTCCCAAGTCTCATTTCCAAATAACTTGTCATTTAGCTTCATGATTGCTCCAAGGTATTTAGCAACTTGCTCTTCAGTGACATACTCATCCTCTTCAGAGGAGGAATACTCATTAGAGCTCATGAATGGCAGAAGTAAGTCTAATGGAATCTCTAGGGTCTCAGTTTGAGCCTCAGATTCCCATGGTTCCTCATTGGGGAACTCATTGGAGGTCAGTGGACGTCCATGGAGGCCTTCCTCAGTGGCGTTCACTGCCTCTTCTTCCTCCCAAAATTCGGCCATGTTGATGGCCTTGCACTCTCCTTTTGGATTTTCTTCTGTATTGCTTGGGAGAGTACTAGGAGGGAGTTCAGTAATTTTCTTGCTCAGCTGACCCACTTGTCCTTCCAAATTTCTGATGGAGGACCTTGTTTCAGTCATGAAACTTTGAGTGGTTTTGATTAGATCAGAGACCATGGTTGCTAAGTCAGAGGTATTCTGCTTAGAGCTCTCTGTCCGTTGCTGAGAAGATGATGGAAAAGGCTTGCTATTGCTAAACCTGTTTCTTCCACCATTATTGTTATTGAAACCTTGTTGAGGTCTCTGTTGATCCTTCCATGAAATATTTGGATGATTCCTCCATGAAGGATTGTAGGTGTTTCCATAGGGTTCTCCCATGTAATTCACCTCTTCCATTGAAGGGTTCTCAGGATCATAAGCTTCTTCCTCAGATGAAGCTTCCTTAGTACTGCTTGGTGCATTTTGCATTCCAGACAGACTTTGAGAAATCATATTGACTTGTTGGGTCAATATTTTATTCTGAGCCAAAATGGCATTCAGAGTGTCAATCTCAAGAACTCCTTTCTTCTGACTAGTCCCATTGTTCACAGGATTTCTTTCAGAAGTGTACATGAATTGGTTATTTGCAACCATTTCAATCAGTTCTTGAGCTTCAGTAGGCGTCTTCTTCAAATGAAGAGATCCTCCAGCAGAGCTATCCAAAGACATCTTGGATAGTTCAGAGAGACCATCATAGAAAATACCTATGATGCTCCATTCAGAAAGCATATCAGAAGGACACTTTCTAATTAATTGTTTGTATCTTTCCCAAGCTTCATAGAGGGATTCTCCTTCCTTCTGTCTGAAGGTTTGGACTTCCACTCTAAGCTTACTCAATTTTTGAAGTGGAAAGAACTTTGCCAAGAAGGCATTGACTAGCTTTTCCCAAGAGTTCAGGCTTTCTTTAGGTTGAGAGTCCAACCATGTCCTAGCTCTGTCTCTTACAGCAAAAGGGGAATAGCATAAGTCTGTAGACCTCAGGGTCAACCCCATTAGTCTTGACAGTGTCACAGATTTGCAAGAACTCAGCTAAAAACTGATGAGGATCTTCCAATGGAAGTCCATGGAACTTGCAATTCTGTTGCATTAGAGAAACTAATTGAGGCTTAAGCTCAAAGTTGTTTGCTCTAATGGCAGGGATAGAGATGCTTCTCCCATAGAAGTCGGGAGTAGGTGCAGTAAAGTCACCCAGCACCTTCCTTGCATTGTTGGCATTGTTGTTTTCGGCTGCCATATGTTCTTCTTCTTTGAAGAATTCGGTCAGGTCCTCTAAAGAGAGTTGTGCTTTGGCTTCTCTTAGCTTTCTCTTCAAGGTCCTTTCAGGTTCAGGATCAGCTTCAACAAGAATGTTTTTGTCTTTGCTCCTGCTCATAAGAAAGAGAAGGGAACAAGAAAATGTGGAAGCCTCTATGTCACAGTATAGAGATTCCTTTAGGTGTCAGAGGAAAAGAAGAGTAGAAGACAGAAGTAGAAAATTCGAACTTATCAGAGAAAATGGAGTTCGAATTTTGCATTAATGGATAGTGTTAGTCCATAAATAGAAGGATGTGAGAAGAGGGGAGGTGATTTTCGAAAATTAAGTCAAAGATTTTGAAAACATTTTTGAAAAGCATTACTTAATTTTCGAAAATGAAAGTGGAAAAGAAATCAAGTGATTTTTGAAAAAGATTTTGAAATTAGAAATCAAAAAGATTTGATTGAAAACTATTTTGAAAAAGATGTGGTTAAGAAGATATGATTGGTTTTTAAAAAAAATGTGATTGAGAAGATATGATTTGAGAAACATTTTAAAAAGATTTGATTTGAAAATTAAAAACTTGACTAACAAGAAAAGATATGATTCAAATATTAAACCTTTCTCAACAGAAAAGGCAACATACTTGAAATGTTGAATCAAATCATTAATTGGTAGCAAGTATCTTTAAAAATGGAAAGAAATTGGTTTTGAAAAAGATTTGATTGAAAAATTTGATTTGAAAAAGATTTGATTTTGAAAAGATTTTGAAAACTTAGAAAAAAAATCTGATTTGAAAACAAAATCTTCCCCTCTAGCCATCCTGGCGTTAAACGCCCAGAATGGTGCACATTCTGACGTTTAACGCCCAAAATGCTACCCTTTTGGGTGTTAAACGCCCAACCAGGTACCCTGGCTGGCGTTTAAACGCCAGTCTGTCCTTCTTCACTGGGCGTTTTGAACGCCCAGCTTTTTCTGTGCAATTCCTCTGCTGTATGTTCTGAATCTTCAATTCTCTTTATTATTGACTTGAAAAGACACAAATTAAAAATATTTTTGGATTTTTAATAATAAGGAAAAAATCAAAATGCAACAAGAATCAAATAACAATGCATGCAAAACACCAAACTTAGCAGTTTGTATACTACTGACACTAACAAAATGAAAATGCATATGAGACACTCAAAACACTCAAGTCAATAGAATTCAAAGATCAGAGCACGAAGATCATCAAGAATTACTTGAAAAAACCTTAAGACACATGAATGAATGCATGCAATTGACACCAAACTTAAGAGGAGACACTAGACTCAAACAAGAAATTTTTGGATTTTATGATTTTTTTTAATTTTTTTGTGTTTTTCGAAAATTAAGTGGAAAAAGATATCAAAATTCTTAATGAGAATTCCAGGAATCAGTGCAATGCTAGTCTACGACTCCGGTCCAGGAATTAGACATGGCTTCACAGCCAGCCAAGCTTTCAAAGAAAGCTTCGGTCCAAAACACTAGACATGGCCAAAGGCCAGCCAAGCCTTAGCAGATCACTGCTCCAAAAGCAAGATTGATAAAAATCAACAAGCTCTTGTGATGATAAGTTGAAACCTCGGTCCAATGAGATTAGACATGGCTTCTCAGCCAGCCAGACTTCAACAAATCATCATGAAACTCTAGAATTCCTCTTCAAGATTTTCGAAAAAAATAAATACCTAATCTAAGCAACAAGATGAACCGTCAGTTGTCCAAACTTGAACAATCCCCGGCAACGGCGCCAAAAACTTGGTGCTTGTTACCGGATCTTGGCACTGATGTTACCAAAAGCTTGCTCAAAACTTGAACAATCCCCGGCAACGGCGCCAAAAACTTGGTGCGCGAAATTGTGAACAATACTTTTCACAACTCTCATAATCCCCGGTCATGAACCCCAAAACCTTGGTAGCTCAATACCATGGCATTACACAACTTCGCACAACTAACCAGCAAGTGCACTGGGTCGTCCAAGTAATAAACCTTACGCGAGTAAGGGTCGATCCCACGGAGATTGTTAGTATGAAGCAAGCTATGGTTATCTTGTAAATCTTAGTCAGGCAAACTCAAATGTATATGGGTGATGAACGAAAATAACACAAAGGTAAAGATAGAGATACTTATGTAATTCATTGGTAGGAACTTCAGATAAGCGCATGAAGATGCCTTCCCTTCCGTCTCTCTGCTTTCCTACTGTCTTCATCCAATCCTTCTTATTCCTTTCCATGGCAAGCTCGTGTAGGGTTTCACCGTTGTCAATGGCTACCTCCCATCCTCTCAGTGAAAACGATTGCATATGCTCTGTCACAGCACGCGGAATTCAGCTGTCGGTTCTCGGTCAGGCCGGAATAAAATCCATCGATTCTTTTGCGTCTGTCACTAACGCCCCGCCTGCTAGGAGTTTGAAGCACGTCACAGTCATTCAATCATTGAATCCTACTCAGAATACCACAGACAAGGTTAGACCTTCCGGATTCTCTTGAATGCCGCCATCAGTTCTTGCCTATACCACGAAGACTCTGATCTCACGGAATGGTTGGCTCATTTGTCAGACGAGCACTCGGTTGTCAGGCGATCAACCATGCATCGTGCAATCAGGAATCCAAGAGATATTCACCCAATCGAAGGTAGAACGGAGGTGGTTGTCAGTCACACGTTCATAGGTGAGAATGATGATGAGTGTCACTGATCATCACATTCATCAAGTTGAAGAACAAGTGATATCTTAGAACAAGAACAAGTGGAATTGAATGGAAGAACAATAGTAATTGCATTAATACTCGAGGTACAGCAGAGCTCCACACCTTAATCTATGGTGTGTAGAAACTCCACCGTTGAAAATACATAAGAACAAGGTCTAGGCATGGCCGTGAGGCCAGCCTCCCAATGATCTAAGATAGCATGAAGATAGCTACCCCGATGTCTCAATACAATAGTAAAAGGTCCTACTTATAGAAAACTAGTAGCCTAAGGTTTACAGAAATGAGTAAATGACATAAAAATCCACTTTCGGGCCCACTTGGTGTGTGCTTGGGCTGAGCAATGAAGCATTTTCGTGTAGAGACTCTTCTTGGAGTTAAACGCCAGCTTTTATGCCAGTTTGGGCGTTTAACTCCCATTTGGGTGCCAGTTCCAGCGTTTAACGCTGGGATTTCTGAGGGTGACTTTGAACGCCGGGTTGGGCCATCAAATCTTGGGCAAAGTATAGACTATCATATATTGCTGGAAAGCCCAGGATGTCTACTTTCCAACGCCGTTGAGAACGCGCCAATTGGGCTTCTGTAGCTCAAGAAAATTCACTTCGAGTGCAGGGAGGTCAGAATCCAACAGCATCTGCAGTCCTTTTTAGTCTCTGAATCAGATTTTTGCTCAGGTCCCTTAATTTCAGCCAGAAAATACCTGAAATCACAGAAAAACACACAAACTTATAGTAAAGTCCAGAAAAGTGAATTTCAACTAAAAACTAATAAAAATATACTAAAAACTAACTATATCATACCAAAAACATACTAAAAACAATGCCAAAAAGTATATAAATTATCCGCTCATCAATGAGTCTGTAGACTTCAGGATCAACTCCATTCGTCTTTACAGTCTCACAGATTTGCAAGAACTCAGTTAAAAACTGATAAGGATCTTCAGATGGAAGTCCATAAACCTTGCAGTTTTGTTGCATTAAGGCAACTAGCTGAGGTTTCAGCTCAAAGTTATTGGCTCCAATGGCAGGAATGGAGATGCTTCTTCCATCAAATTTGGATGTTGGCTTTGTGAAGTCACCAAGCATTCTTCTTGCATTATTATTATTTTCGGCTGCCATCTCCTTCTCTTGCTCTAATATTTCTGAAAGGTTACCTTTAGATTGTTGTAACTTAGCTTCTCTTAATTTTCTCTTCAGAGTCCTTTCAGGTTCTGGATCAATTTCAACAAGAGTGCCTTTATCCTTGTTCCTGCTCATATGAAAGTGAAGAAAACAAGAAAAGAAAGAGGAATCCTCTATGTCACAGTATAGAGATTCCTTTATGTTAGTAGAAGAAGAAAGGGGAGAAGAGTGAAGAAGAATCCAAACTCAAGGGATAGATTGGGTTCGGATCTTTAGATGAAGAGAGGTGAAGAGAGGTGTTAATAAATAAATAATTAAATAGAATAAGAAAAGAGAGGGCAAATTTCGAAAATAATTTTGAAAAAGGGGTTAGTAATTTTCGAAAATTAGAAATAAGATAAGATTAAAATTAAAATTTAAAATAAAAAGAATTTTTGAAAAAGAGATGAGATATTTTCGAAAATTAGAGAGGGAAAAGTAGTTAGGTTGTTTTGAAAAAGATAAGAAACAAACAAAAAGTCAAAGAGTTAGTTGAAAA
This sequence comes from Arachis hypogaea, assembly GCF_003086295.3. Lineage (NCBI taxonomy): Eukaryota > Viridiplantae > Streptophyta > Magnoliopsida > Fabales > Fabaceae > Arachis > Arachis hypogaea. The sequence goes on from NC_092037.1 coordinate 68,645,241, forward strand.
AGAAATTAAAATCAAATTTGAAAAAGATAAGAAGATAAGAAGTTAGATAAGATATTTTGAAATCAAATTTTGAGAAAGATAAAATTTTTGAAAAAGATAAGATAAAAGATAAAAAGATCTAATTTTTAAAATGACTTAACTAACAAGAAACTACAAGATAAGATTCTAGAATTTAAAGATTGAACCTTTCTTAACAAGAAAGTAACAAACTTCAAATTTTTGAACCAATCACATTAATTGTTAGCTAATTTTCGAAAATTAGATGTAAAGATAAGAAAAAGGTTTTGAAAATATTTTGAAAAAGATTTTTGAAATTTTCGAAAAATAGAAAAAAAATGAAAAAGATATAATTTTTGAAAAAGATTTTGAAAAGATAAGATTTTTAAAATTGAAATTTTGACTTGACTTGTAAGAAATAACTAATTTTAAAAATTTTTGACCAAGTCAACCCAAAATTTCGAAAATTTGGAGGGAAATAAGGAAAAGATATTTTTTTGATTTTTGAAATTTTTAAGATGAGAGAGAAAAACACAATCATGACCCAAAACATGAAAATTTTGGATCAAAACACTTAATGCATGCAAGAACACTATGAATGTCAAGATGAACACCAAGAACATTTTGAAGATCATGATGAACATCAAAAACATATTTTTGAAAAATTTTTGATGCAAAGAAAACATGCAAGACACCAAACTTAGAAATCTTTAATGCATGGACTCTAACAAACGAAAAATGCACATGAAAAACAACAAACACACAAAACAAGAAATCATCAAGATCAAACAAGAAGACTTACCAAGAACAACTTGAAGATCATGAAGAACACTATGAATGCATAAATTTTCGAAAAATGCAAGAAATTTTTTTTAAAAAGCATGCAATTGACACCAAACTTAAAAATTGACTCAAGACTCAAACAAGAAACACAAAATATTTTTGATTTTTATGATTTTATGATTTTTTTTGTATTTTTATTAATTTTTTTTCGAAAAATATTTTTGGAAAAACGAAAAAGAAAAATTTTAAAAAAGTTTTTGAAAAGAAAATTACCTAATCTGAGCAATAAGACGAACCGTCAGTTGTCCATACTCGAACAATCCCCGGCAACGGCGCCAAAAACTTGGTGGATGAAATTGTGATACAAGAGTTCTAGGCACTATTAGAGAAGCTTTTTCTTTCCACAACTCCGTTCAACTTAACCAGCAAGTGTTCTGGGTCATCCAAGTAATACCTTACGTGAGTAAGGGTCGATCCCACATAGATTGTTGGTATGAAGCAAGCTATGGTCACCTTGTAAATCTTAGTTAGGCAGATCAACTGGTTATGGGTTTCGAAAATTAATAATAAATAGAAAATAAAAGGGATAGAAATACTTATGTAAATCAATAGTGGGAATTTCAGATAGGCATATGAAGATGCTGTGCTCCTCTTGAATCTCTACTTTCTTATTACATTCATCCAATCCTTCTTACTCCTTTCCACGGCAAGCTGTATGTAGGGCATCACCGTTGTCAATGGCTACATCCAATCCTCTCAGTGAAAATGGTCCTATGCTCTGTCACAGCACAGCTAATCATCTGTCGGTTCTCAATCAGGTTGGAGTAGAATCCCTTGATTCTTTTGCGTTTGTCATCACGCCCAGCCTTTAGGAGTTTGAAGTTCGTCACAGTCATTCAATCCCAGAATCCTACTCGGAATACCATAGACAAGGTTTAGATTTTCCGGATCCTCATGAATGCCACCATCTATCTAGCTTATACCACGAAGATTCTGTTGGGGAATCTAAGAGATATGCGCCCGGCCTAAGGTAGAACGGAAGTGGTTGTCAGTCACGCGCGTTCATAGGTGAGAATGATGATGAGTGTCACGGATCATCACATTCATCAAAGTGTTGTGCAACGTATATCTTGGAATAAGAATAAAAGAGAATTGAATAGAAAGTAATAATAATTGTATTGAAACTTGAGGTACAGCAGAGCTCCACACCCTTAATCTATGGTGTGCAGAAACTCCACTGTTGAAAATACATAAGTGAAATGGTTCAGGCATGGCCGAATGGCCAGCCCCCCTGAATGATCAAGAGACCGAATGATCAAAGACTACAAAGTCAAAAGATTAAACTGTCAAAAGTTGTCTAATACAATAGTAACTTATCCTATTTATACTAGACTAGCTACTAGGGTTTACATGAGTAAGTAATTGATGTATAAATCCACTTCCGGGGCCCACTTGGTGTATGCTTGGGCTGAGCTTGATCTATCCACGAGCTGAGGCTTTTCTTGGAGTTGAACTCCAAGTTATAACGTGTTTTGAGCGTTCAACTCCGGATCATGACGTGTTTCTGGCGTTTAACTCTAGACAGCAGCATGTACTTGGCGTTCAACGCCAAGTTACGTTGTCAATTCCCGAATAAAGTATGGACTATTATATATTGATGGAAAGCTCTGGATGTCTACTTTCCATCGCCGTTGAGAAAGCGCCATTTGGAGTTCTGTAGCTCTAGAAAATCTATTTCGAGTGCAGGGAGGTCAGATTCCAACAACATCAGCGGTCCTTTTGTCAGCCTTTTTCAGAGTTTTGCTCAAGTCCCTCAATTTCAGCCATAAATTACCTGAAATCACAGAAAAACACACAAACTCATAGTAAAGTCTAGAAATGTGAATTTAACATAAAAACTAATAAAAACATCCCTAAAAGTAGCTTGAACTTACTAAAAACTACCTAAAAACAATGCCAAAAAGTGTATAAATTATCCGCTCATCAGGCACCCTGGCTGGCATTTAAACGCCAGTTTGCCTTCCTCACTGGCGTTTTGAACGCCCAGCTTTTTCTGTATAATTCCTCTGCTGTATGTTCTGAATCTTCAATTCTCTGTATTATTGACTTGAAAAGACACAAGTAAAAAAGATTTTTTGGATTTTTAATAATGAGGAATAATCAAAATGCAACTAAAATCAAATAACAATGCATGCAAGACACCAAACTTAGCAGTTTGTATACTACTGACACTAACAAGTTGAGAATGCATATGAGAAACAACAAAATACTCAAGACAAGAGAATTTAAAGATCAGAGCAAGTAAATCATCAAGAACAACTTGAAGATCACTGAAGACACATGAAAAATGCATGCAATTGACACCAAACTTAACATGAGACACTCGACTCAAACAAGAAACATAGAATATTTTTGGTTTTTATGATTTTGTAATTTTTTTTTGTATTTTTCGAAAATTAAGTGGAAAAGAAAATAAAGATATCAAAATTCTTAATGAGAATTCCAGGAATCATGCAATGTTAGTCTAAAGCTTTAGTCTAAAGGAATTAGACATGGCTAGTCAAGCTTCAACAGGACATTACATTCAAGAGCTAAATTGATAAAGATCAATCAGCTTTGGTGATGATAAGAACATCACCTTGAAACACTAGAATTCATTCTTAAGGACTCTGAAGAAAAATGCCTAAACTAAGCAACAAGATGAACCGTCAGTTGTCCAAACTCAACAATCCCCGGCAACGGCGCCAAAAACTTGGTGCACGAAATTGTGATCATCAATGGCGCCATCAACATGGTACGCACAATTGTAATCTCAACTCTTTATCACAACTTCGCACAACTAACCAGCAAGTGTACTGGGTCGTCCAAGTAATAAACCTTACGCGAGTAAGGGTCGATCCCACGGAGATTGTTGGTATGAAGCAAGCTATGGTCACCTTGTAAATCTTAGTCAGGAAAACTCAAATGGTTATGGATGATATATGAATAAAGCATAAAGATAGAGATACTTATGTAATTCATTGGTGAGAATTTCAGATAAGCGAATGGAGATGCTTTGTCCCTTCCGTCTCTCTGCTTTCCTACTGTCTTCATCCAATCCTTCTTACTCCTTTCCATGGCAAGCTGTATGTAGGGTTTCACCTTTGTCAGTGGCTACCTCCCATCCTCTCAGTGAAAATGTTCAACGCACCCTGTCACGGCACGGCTATTCAGCTGTCGGTTCTCGATCATGTCGGAATAGAATCCAATGATTCTTTTGCGTCTGTCACTAACCCCCCACAATCACGAGTTTGAAGCTCGTCACAGTCATTCAAGCATTAAATCCTACTCAGAATACCACAGACAAGGTTTAGACCTTCTGGATTCTCTTGAATGCCGCCATCAATTCTAGCTTATACCACGAAGATTCCGATTAAGAAATCCAAGAGATAAACATTCAAGCCTTGTTTGCTTGTAGAACAGAAGTGGTTGTCAAGCACTCGTTCATAAGTGAGAATGATGATGAGTGTCATATAATCATCACATTCATCATGTTCTTGGGTGCAAATGAATATCTTAGAACAAGAATAAGCTGAATTGAATAGAAGAACAATAGTAATTGCATTAATACTCGAGGTACAGCAGAGCTCCACACCTTAATCTATGGTGTGTAGAAACTCCACCGTTGAAAATACATAAGAACAAGGTCTAGGCATGGCCATGAGGCCAGCCCCCATGATCTAAGATAGCATAAGACTAAAGATAGCTACCAAGATGAGAATACAATAGTAAAAGGTCTTATTTATAAAGAACTAGTAGCCTAGGGTTTACAGAAATGAGTAAATGACATAAAAATCCACTTCCGGGCCCACTTGGTGTGTGCTTGGGCTGAGCATTGAAGCATTTTCGTGTAGAGACTTCTCTTGGAGTTAAATGCCAGTTTTTGTGCCAGTTTGGGCGTTTAACTCCCATTCTTGTGCCAGTTCCGGCGTTTAACGCCGGGCAGTTTTGAGCTAATTTGGAACACCGGTTTGGGCCATCAAATCTCGAGCAAAGTATGAACTATTATATATTGCTGGAAAGCCCAGAATGTCTACTTTCCAACATCGTTGAGAGCGCGCCAATTGAGCTTTTGTAGCTCCAGAAAATTCACTTCGAGTGCAGGGAGGTCAGAATCCAACAACATCTGCAGTCCTTTTCAGCCTCTGAATCAGATTTTTGCTCAAGTCCCTCAATTTCAGCCAGAAAATACCTGAAATCACAGAAAAACACACAAACTCATAATAAAGTCCAGAAAAGTGAATTTTAACTAAAAACTAATAAAAATATACTAAAAACTAACTAAATCCTACTAGAAACATACTAAAAACAATGCCAAAAAGCGTATAAATTATCCGCTCATCAATCTCCGAAAGCCGAAGTAGAGTGGAATGAAGATGACAAGAAAAAGGTGAAACTCAATGCCAAGACTGTCAACATGCAAAATTGTGTCATCAGCTTCGAGGAGTACCGAAACGTTTCAAGATGCAAAACAGTAAAGAAAATCTGGGATAAGCTCCAAGTTACACATGAGGACACCACACAAGTAAAAGAAACAAGGATTGACATGTTGAGAAAAGAGTATAAAATATTTACTATGAAAGAAGGAGAATCAATTGATGACATGCTTGAGAGGTTCTCTATCCTCATTAATATCTTGGATATTATGGGATTACTCACTCCGAATAAGTACTAGTGAAGAAGGTCTTGAGAAGCCTAACAAAAGAGTGAAAAACTAAGGCTACTGTTATTTCTGAAAGCAGTAACCTAAGCCAAATGACCTATGATGAAGTGAAAAAAAAATTACCAGCTTATGAAATTACTCATATAAAAAATGATACAAAGAAAAGTGATTTTTAAATCTTTTGCTAAATCATTGGATGATGAATATAGTGACTGTTTATTAGATAACAAGATTGTGTTTTTTTTTTTCTAGAAAACTTAGAAGATTGATGAGACAAAAAAGAAGGAGTAAAGGAGGCAGCTCAAAGGAACCAAAGAAGGACATAAGCAAGATCGTTTATCACACTAGGGATGTGCATGGTTCAGTTTTTTCATAAACTGAACTAAAACTGTACTAAACCATTTTAAATGGTTTAGAAATTGAACCAAACTACTTTGTCACATTAGAAACTGGTTTTAAACTAGTTTATAATACAGTGTATAAGTTTAAACCAATTTATAAAAATAAAACTAGTTTTAATTAAAAATACCAGTTTAAACCGGTTTATAAGTTAAAACTAGTTTTAATATATAAAAAATAGTTTTTACATTCTCTCTCCCTCTCTCTCTCTCTCCTTCTCTCTGTCTCTCTCCTATCTCCCTCTCCTCTATCTCTCTCTCCCTCTCCCCTTCTCTCTCTCCCACTCCTCTCTCCTCCTCCTCCTCCTCCTCCTCCTCTCTCTCTCTTTCTCTCTCTCTCTCCCTGCCCTCCTTTTCCCCTTCCCTTCTTTCTCTTTCTCTCTCTCCTCATATTTCTCTCTTCCCTTCTCTCTATTCCTCTCTCCCCTCGTCTCTCCCCTTCTCCTCTCTCGCTTCTTCTCCCAAAGTCTTTGCTTCTACCTTAAACCCCTTTATTCGTAGAATCTTTGTCATATACACCACTGCCACGCTCTGTCACAAATACAACCACACTTTCCCTCCTCTCTCTTCCTCTCTTTCCTCATCTTTCCCCTTTTTTCTCTCTCTTTTTCTCTCTTTCTCTCTCTCTCCTCTCTTTTTGGCTTTTTCTTTTTTCTCTCTCTCTCTTTTTCTATCTCATTATCTCTCTCTTTGGAGAGAAGAGGGGAAAAGAGAGAGAGAAGATGGATAAAAAGTGAGAGAAGATTGAGAGAGAAAGAGAGAAGGAGATGAAAATGGAGATGGAGAGAGAAGAAGAGAAAAAAAGATATAGAGAGGAGGAGAGATAGGGGAAGGGAGAGAAAGAAAGAAGAAAAGGAAAGACAGAGGAAAAGGAGAGGGAGAAAGAAGGAAATGGGAGAGAGAGAAGAGAGAATCAAGAGAGAGAAAGAGAGAAAAGGAAAAAAAGAGAGAGAGATGAAGGAGAGGAAAGAGAGAGAGATAGGGGAGAGAGATGGAAAGGAGGGAGAGAGAGAGGAGGGAGAAAAAGAAGGAAAGGAAAGAGATAGGAAGAGAAGAGGGAAGGAAGGGAGAGGGAAGAGAGAGAGGGGAAAAAGAGAGAGAATGGGGATATGAGATAGAGATGAAAAAGAGTGAGAGAGAGAGGAAGGGGAGAGAGAAAGAAAGAAGAAGAGAGAGAGGAAGGAAGGGGGAGGGAGAGATAGGGAGAGAGGAGAGAAAGAAAGGGGGAAAGTAGAGAGAAGGAGAGAGAGGGAAAGGAAAAAGAGAAGGGGAGAGGAAAGAGAGAGAAAGGAAGAGGAGAAAGAGGGAAAGGAGAGAGAGAGGGAGAGAGAGTAGGAGGGAGACAAAGAGGAGGGGGAGCAAGATGAAAATGAGAGAGAGAGAGAGGAGGGAGAGAAGGAGAGAGAAAAGAAAAAGAGAGAAGGGAGAGAGAGAGAGAGAGAGCGAGAGAGAAAGAAGGGAGAGCGGAGAGGGAGAAAGAGGAGAGATAGAGAGAGGAAGAAAGAGAAGGGAGACAGAGAGAGGGAGAGAAAGAGTATGTAAAAACTAATTTAGGAGTTTGAATAAAACCAATTTTAATTTGGTTTAAAACTAAACTGAACCATAAACATTGGTTTTTTATAAACTGGTTTTCATAAAAACTATGGTTTCAGTTCAGTTTTAATTCAGTTCAATAAAATCAGTTTTTTTACACACCCCTAGCCATAACTGTAGAGAAGCTGGACATGACAAATATTATTGTCCCAAGCTCAAGAGATAAGACAAGTCTCGGAAGGACAAGAAGAAAGGACTCATAACTTCTTGGAAAGATCTAAAAAATGATACTAAAAAGGATGAAGAGTCAGGCAACAACTCTCAAGCATGCTTAATGGTAGACCACCGTCATAATAATGATGTAATCTTTCTTGAACCCACTAATGCAGAACTCCATCTTATGATTAATGATCTTACTGAGAAAATCAAAAATTTCTTGAATCAATACCATGAACTTGAATCTGAAAATGACATTTTTAAGGTTAAAAATGCTTCCCTCAAAGAAAAATTAAAAGAAGCCGACTGTGATGTTAATCTTGTTGAAGAAAACAAAGGGCTTAGATCTGAAATTAAAAATCATGAAAGAAAGCATTCTGTTGTTGCCTATTTGAATTGCATTGAAGAAAATAAAAGGTTGCATAAGGTGATTAAGGGTCTAAATCAAGATATAGCTAAATTTGCTCAAAGTTATACAAATTTAGACAAATTATTAGCTAGTCAAAGACCTCTTTTTAAAAAAAGTTGGGTTGAGGTATCATGAAAAATCTTAATCTATTTTTGAAAAATCATGCTTTGAGAATGAAGCCTCAACTTCTAAAGATAAAATCTTTCAAACCCAAATCACTTTAAAAAATTAGCAAGAAATAATTTTTGTCATACATACAATCGGTTTGGTCATTTGCCTATTCAATATTTTATCTTTGAAAGAAAGATTTGTGATAATGTTTACAAAGTGATTGGAAAATACAATGCTCATGGGCAACCAAGAGGGTTTGACATTAAAGGATCCAAATTGATTTGGATACCTAAGGTCACTTAAAAGTATTGTGCATGCGTAGTTTTGCCTAGCATTCAAGAAGAAGAATGACATGTGGTACTTGGATAGTCGATGTTCTAGACACATGAATGGAAAGTCTACATTCTTCATCAAACTTGACAAATATGATGGAGGCTTTGTGACTTTAGGTAATAATGAAAAGAGAACGATTGTGGTCATAGTTAAGGTTGGTAAGAGTTTCTCCACCTACATTAATGATGTATTCATAGTTGATGGATTGAAACATAATCTTCTAAGCATTAGCCAATTATGTGTTATGTGATTTAGTTTATTTGGTTATTTTCAAAAGGTTAGAATACTTAGTTGTGTGTGAAAATTCTGGTGAAACTCTGTTTGTAGCTAAAAGATGCAATAATGTGTATGGACTCACCTTGGAGGAACTAAAAGAATAAAATGTAGCATGCTTTACTTTCATTGAATCTGAAAAATAGTTATGGCACAAGAAACTAGGACATGCTAGCATGATTCAAATTTCTAAACTTGTGAAAAAGAATTTGGTAAGAGGTCTTCCAAAAATCAAATTCGACAAGAACATCACTTGTGATGCTTGTCAATTGGGTAAACAAACTAAAAGTACTTTTAAACTCAAGGATGACATCTCTACCAAAAGACCACTGGAAATGTTACATATTGATCTTTTTCGTCCCACTAGGACTCAAAGCCTAGGTGGTAAATATTATAGTTTGGTAGTGGTTGATGATTATACAAGATTTGGATGGGTACTTTTTTAGCTCATAAGAATGATGTCTTTCTTGCTTTTTCAACCCTATGCAAAAAGATTTAAAATGAAAAAAATTTGAAAATAGTTTTCATAAGAAGTGATCATGGAAAAGAGTTTGAAGACCAAGATTTTGAATCATTTTGTGATAAATTTGGTATTTCACATAATTTTTCATGTCCTAGAACACCTCAACAAAATGGGATTGTTGAAATGAGAAATAGAAGCCGTTAAGAAATGGATAGGGCAATGTTTGTGAAAATGAAATTCCAAAATTTCTTTGGGCTGAAGTTGTAAACACTTCTTGTTATATTTTAAACCGAACCATCATTCAAAAAGTTTTAAGAAAACGCCATATGAGCTTTGGAAAAGAATACCACCCAACTTCAAGTATTTTCATGTTGTTGGATGCAAATACTTTGTTTTAAATACTAAAGACAATATTGAAAAGTTTGATCCAAAATCCTATGAAGATATTTTTGTTGGTTATTAAACAACTACTAAAGTATATATAGTTTACTTAAAGGAACATAGAATTATAGAAGAGTCCATACATGATGTCTTTTGTGATTTTAACACCATTTTAACTGTTGTTGGGGAGAATCATGCAGGAATTGAAACTAAATTAAGCTATGAAGATAAATCAGAACTCACATTGAAAAATGTTGTTTCTTATTCTACAGAACAAAATGCAATAGACAATTCTATTTTGTCTCCTACTAAAGTAGAGAAATCTGAAAATCTCAAGAATGCAGAACTCAATCATATCTAACCTGAGATCACTTCACCAAAACCTAAAGAATGAAAGTTCTTAAAGAACTATCCACATGAGTTTATTATTGGAGATCTATCTCATGGAGTTACCACAAGATCTTCAAGTAGAAAAAGGCCGAACTCAATAAGCTAGCTCTCATATCTCAAGTGAAACCCCAAAATGTGAAGGAAGCACTTGATGATCCTTCTTGGATCAAGGCAATAGAGGAAGAATTGGTCCAATTTGAAAAGAATGAGGTTTGGACTTTGGTGTCTGATTCAAAATTTTCAAAATTAATGAGGCAACTTGCAAGAAAACACAAGATAAGAGGTGGAAACATAAGATTGAGCAATTGAACCCCTCACCGGATATGTATACCCACTAATCACTCAGGTGTTTAGGGTTGATTCACTTAATTCTCCTCTAATCATGCTTTCCAAGATTTGTTTTTTATCTAACAATCAACAATTATTCAATGCATGCATACAAGTATCATGAGAACTTTTTCAAGGGTGTAATGGGGCTAGGGTAGAGGTAAGAATACATATGATCAAGTGAGCTTGAAATTTGATTCTTTGATTAACTTAAACTCTTACCTAACACATATAACAACCTATACAATTCAAATACAAACCTAACTAGCCATTTTTTACTTTTTCACACACTCATGCATTCTCTTTTTAATCACATCCCATATGAATTGTTATTACTTTTTCTTTGGGACTAACATTTGTCCCCTTTTATTGTTTTTATTTTCTCTTTTTTTTCTTCTTTTTAGTTTTCTTTTTCTTTTTTTTTCAAAATAATATATATATATATATATATATATATATATATATATATATATATAAAAGTATCAATACATATGGTTTAAACATTTAATGCATGAGTATGTATCCAATTCCCAAAATTTTAACAAAGCTACAAAATACACTTTTATCTCTACCAATGTTCCCAAACTTTTCCCACTTAAATGATATACACTCTCACTAGTCTAAGCTAATCAAAGATCCAACTTAAGGATATTTATTATTTTTCACTTAGGGGTACTGATGTGCTAAAATAAAGAACAAAAGGGGATTAAAATAGGCTCAAAATTGGCTAATAATGGTGGATAAAAAGGGTAAGGCCATTTGGGTAAGTGAGCTCAAATAAAATAAAAGTCTCAATCATATAATGCATTCATATACAAAATAATGGACATAAAGAATTAAACAAATCAAACATTACAATCATAGAAAGAGAATAACACACACAAGAATGAAAATAGTGGTTATATGATACAACCACACAATTAGGCTCAAACCTCACAAGGTTGTGTATTCTTAACTCTAAAACTATGTTCCACAAAATAATTCAAGCAAGTTTGAAAAATAGTATTTCGAATCTAATCAATGGAATGCCTTAAAAGATATTTCTTGAAAATTCTTTTGTTGTTTTTACCGAACTTATTTCCTATACTAGGCAAAATACAAATATTCACTATAATAAAACTAGAAACAAACTAAGATATATATATATATATATATATATATATATATATATATATATATATATATATATATATATATATATATATATACATCCACAAAACATAATATCTAAAAAACAAAATAGAGTGCAAAAGTCTTCAGAAAGAGAAATTTACATCCCATAATTGCAAATCTTCCCCCACACTTAATCGTTGCATAGTCCTCCGTACAAGCATCATAATCCAGGGAGAATGGCCCACTAACACTCCGTCTTCAGCTGGTGGATCCAAGATTCGAGCTACTGTATAAAATAAATAAACAGGAATTAAGAAAGAGTTTATAGTAGTGTGGTATGATAAAAGACAATGTGTGTATTCTAAATGTGTGCGCGATTGGAACATACACATTGGCTGGTTAAAACGGCAACCACATAAACAAAAAGTACGCATGTGCTCCTCTATTAAATGGCTAAGATGCAAGCAATGGATGAGCATCAATTAAAACACAAGCAAGCTTAGGCAATAACAACAAGAGTGAATTTAATTTAGGAAATATTGGATATTAAAATTGTGCATTTGAAAGCGCAAGATTAATATAAAATAGCACAACAAATAATAACCAATTCAATGATGAAGAAAAACTACTTATTCATCCTCAAGAATAATGAAATAATCATATGGATAAGGTGCTTGTTGCAAAAAAGGACAAGCTTGACAAGAATCAAGTCAAGTCACTCAAACAAATGGAAAGCGTTAAAGAACAAGAATCTTGGTATGTGATTATATTGCTTTGAAAACCTTGATGACAATTAATTCAATTCAATTCACTAATATTCAATGCACTTGCTAAAAAACATTTACCTAAGATACAATAAAACATACGTGTTCAAAGCCACTAAGTACTAGTAATTTAAAGCATAGTATAAGTGCATCGATTAATTTCAATCTTAAATAGCATCAATGATCATCTAATGTGCATGATTAGATTGCCAAACAATGATATAGTTTAACGCATATGGTAGCTGCAACATATGAATCAAACTCAAAATTAATTCAGGCAATTAAACAAACACTTGGTGCTCAGTGCACATATCATCAAATTTAAGCCAAATTTCAACAACAATCAACCCAATTTAATAGCAAACCAACACTTTCAAACTATTAAGCAACAAACAACTAATCTAATTCTAATATAATTGCTCAATTTAAAAATAAAATGTAATTAAAACTAATTAGGCAAAGAATAAAACAGGGCAAAAACAAGAACCTGAGTTAAAAGAAGAGAAGAATAGGGGGAGATGTTGCAGTGGCGCTAGGGTATTGCCACTACCAGAGTCACGGCGGGTTGGGCTTTGCTAGAAAAGAGCCACATAATTCTGGTTGCTGAGGCTAGGAGTAGAGATCGAAGGTGAATGGTAGTAGAGGGAGGGGGAGAGAGAGAGAGAGAGAGAGAGAGAGATGGCGGTGGTTATGGTGGTTGCCGACGGCAGAGGGGTCGCCGGACTGGAGGAGGGGGATAAGGTTGGGTGGGTTGTGTAATGGGTGAAGAAGAAGAGAAAAAAGGTTATGGAGGGAGGTATGGCGCAGTAGAGTTTCTTTCAAATTCCATGCCCAAAACGAGATTTGTGCGTACGTACAAGTGTGTGCGTACGCACAAGTGTGTGCCCATGCACCTGGCAGAGAGGCAAATAAGGAGTCTGCGTATGCACAGTTCACTGAAAAACTGGCATGTGTGCGTACGCATAGGTATGTGCGTACGCACAAAACTCTATTTTCACAAATTTTAAGCCTCTAAGGGTACCAACATGATATTCAACAAAGATTTTCAACCCCAAAACATGCTCTACCTCCAAAAACACATAACCAACACTAAAACCCAAATATACTTAGCTAAGAAAAAAAACAAAAATTCAATAAACAAAAGCTATAAGAAAAGAGAAAGGTTAGAAGGATATTACCATAGTGGAGTGTCTCCCACTAGCACTTTTATTTAAAGTTCTTAAGTTGGACTTTTTGAGAAGACTCATGTCAAGGTGGCTTATGCTTCCATTCCTCCTTGAATTCCCACCCAAGTTTGTACTTCAAAGGTCTTATGGGATACCATACTCTAGTCATCCATTGACCTTCTTGTTGATCATTATGCTTCAAGTTGGATGAACAAACTACCAAATTACCCTTAAAGCACCCCAATACTTTCTGGAATCCACTCAATTGTGCTTTACATCCCACTTGAACTCCAATTCTTGATTTGGCTTCCTTGATGAGCCTTGGACTCCTTTGGCAACCAACACGCCTTTCTCTATCATTTAACATTCCAAGAAGGACCTTAAGTTGGTGATCCATTTCCAAAATAGCGTATTGATGTGGGCCGATGAAGTTCATTGGTGATATTGTTACCCACTTAAATTTCCTTTAGAACGGTGTCACTCTCTTGGATACTTGCATAATAGCCTCCACCTCTTGGTTGCTAACTCCTTCATCACTAACCTCTTCCAACTTTTCCCCATCACTTAAGTCATATTTTGGAGGTTTTGTGAAGTTCACATCAACATCCTTTTCAAAACCAATGGAGAAAATTTCATCAAGATCATTGAGGGGATTAACCAATATAGACAAAAAATCATTAATGATAGAATCCATTTCTTGATCAATTTCTCTCAATTCTTCATTTACTTCTTCGAGGAATTGCCTTCTTTTGATTGCCAATAAAATCGTAACATAAAATAAGAATTCCCCAGAGAATGAACTCCGAGAAGGTAGTAGAGTAGGAATTTGTATGATAAAATAGAATTCATATGATAAAGTCATCAAAATGACCAATCACGGCTCAATAAAAAAAGATTGATTCTTCGTTATAGATTATCTTTTTTCTTATAAGACACTGTATCTACGCGAGCCTGGTTTCGTTTCTATCCATGACAGGCCGAAAAACTTTTTTCAATCCATATGGAGAAAAAGGGACTCAGGCAAGCAAAAAAGGAAAGCATGTGGGCCTGTGAATTTTTACCTTAGATTTAGATAAGGTCACTTCTTTTTAGGAAGTCTCTGTAAGGCTCCAGGATAGCTTTCTTTTTTTTGGAATGCCTGAGTCTGAATCTTTCAGTCATTCTTGGGCGGATCCCGCTCCTAAACATAAGGGATAGGGGAAGGTGGCCGGGCCTATCATATCAAAAGAATTCAGACTTTCTTTTTTATGCTGCCATCACATAAAAACATAAACTTTGAGGCTCAATAGCTAAATACATGGCAATTGAATCATGAGCTGAGATCATAAAGAGCATACTATGAGTAGGAAGTGGAATTAATATAATAAATTCAGAAGCATCAAACCTCTCTTGTTCGGAAGAATCGAAACACATCGAAATGGTACAAGCCGTACTTAATAATAGAAGGAGAGAACAAAATTTTAAATACATATTTTTTGGGTCTTGAGCCTATGATATGAGTTCTGTCGCTGGTCATAGAAAGCAAAGATTAGGCTCTCTTACCCTCGCTATGGTTGTGCTATGTTAACTATAGAAGTACGCGGGCAGAGTAGGGAAAGGGTCATCTCTTAGTCAATGGGGCTATTTCGTATTCACCAACTACCCACTTTCGTTGCCACTGGGCTAGAGAATGCCATGGGATAGAGAATACCAATAGAATAGCTCGGTTCAATTGTTTCACCTTCCTCCTCTTGTTGCAATTCATACCTTAGCTCATCTCCTTCCTCTTGAGACTCCATGTTCTCCTCCTCACTACACGCTTTAGTTGATCCTCCACATTCCTCAAGGAAAGGACTTTGATTACTTAAGCATAGTAGAACTAAGCAGTTCACCACTTCGGCTATAGTAGCTATGAATTGTCCTTACTTCTTTCGAAATTCTTCTTGCTTTTGGAGAAAAGTTTGAAGCTCTTGTTATTCTTGGATCAACAGTTGGAGAACTTCACATTGAGGTGAAAAAGAAGGTTCTTTGGTTGGGAGAAAGGTTGTATATGTGAAAGGTGATTCATGTTGGTGAGTATCTTGAGGTGATGTGGAGGTGATAGTTCATATGGTTGGTGGCAAAGTGCATAAGCATTCGGATTCCATGGAGGTGGGTGGTGTGGTGCTTGAAGGTTTGGTGGTTGAGGGTTGTGTAGGGGGTATGGCTCATATCTTTAGGTTTGGTATGCACATTGGGGAGGGTTTGGCTCATTGTAACATGAGGGAGGTGGTTGCCATGAGTGTTACTCATATGCATAGGGTTCCTCCCTCAATTGGTTCTCCTATCCTATAATGCAATCCAAAGTTGAAGTTGTCATACCCTACAATATAATCACAACCAAACTCCAAGCAAAGAGGGTGATAACTCATAGAGAAAGTAGAAAATAAAAACACAAGACATCAATAAAAAAAGAAACAAAATCCTAATTACTAATAAAAACAAACAAACAACTAAAAAGTAAGCTATTTATACTATTCACATATTCACAACAACCAAAATTATGGCACTCAATTGCACTAGTTCCCTGGCAACAGCGCCAAAAATTTGATGCGCGCTCAAACGCCGGTCGAAAAAATCGAAGGAAATCAACTTGTCGCGAGCATAGTTCTAACCGACAAATTAGGGGCTCGATCAAAGTTTAGAGTAAGATGTCACAATTCAATTTAATTAACTGGGAGTTTTACTTCCCGAGTCGTCTCCCACAGAACTAGTGATTACGAGCGCACAAGTTTAGTTGTGAAAATGGTGGTTTCAATTATAGAGCAAAGATTAAAGGAATTAAAGAACAATAAAAGTGCAACGAATAAACTAATGAATGAATTAAAGAACAATTAATGCAAGTGGAGAGAAAGCAAGGTTGAAGCTAGTGGAAATATAGTTCAAAGCATAAATGGAACCTTGGCTTGGGTTGAGTTAAGAAATTCCTTCCTTGTCATAACCATAACTATGGTAATTATAATAGATTAATCTCACCTAGTTAACCCTTAACATCGAAGAATAAGTCAAGTGAGTATAATTGTTCTTAATCCACAAATCCTAACTAACTTACTAATTAGCTTAGTAAAAAGCTAGCGTTAGTGGAAACAAGAACAACTAACAATCAAATAATTACCACTAAATATTGGACATTATGACTCTAGTATCCTATAAACTCATTTTTCCAAGCCAAGGAGTGAAAATCTACTCCATGTTCAAAATTGACATTTCAACAAACAGTTGGTAGGCATATTCACAAAATATAGCAAAATTGCAAAAATACTTAAAACTATGAACACTCAATAAATAGAATCAACAATAGCAACCCAAACAAACATGTAATAATCATTAAACATCACTTTCATCAACTAGAATTCAAAATTGCAAAAGTATATATATATATATATATATATATATATATATATATATATATATATATATATATTAATAAAGTGACTTAAACTATAAGAAAGTGTAGCACAAGTAGTGTAATTAAAGAAAAAATTAAGAACTACTTACAATGAAAGCAAGCTAGAATCCAAGATAAAAATGGAAAATGTAAGCTTGTAATATAAACCCTAATTAAACCCTAAGAAATTTGAGAGAAAAATCCTAAGGCAAACTAAACTAAAACTTCCTAAAACTCTTTAATAATGCCTAAGAATGCTATGGTGTCTTTTCCCTTTGCTAGCCCTTCTATATGAGCTTCAGATCAAGCAGAAATAGGCCAAAAAGTCTTTAAAAACATCAGTCATGCGACTTTTTAATGACGTCATGCGCTAAAACTAGTGCGTTAGTGCACAGAATTACACTTCGCACAACTGAACCAGCAAGTGCACTGGGTCATCCAAGTAATACCCGAGCGAGTCAGGGTCGATCCCACGAGGATTGTGATTTGAAGCAAGCTATAGTTATCTTATAGATCTTAGTCAAGCAGATAGAAGAGTTGTTTGTTTGTTTAATTCGCATAAAAGGAAAATAAATAAAACGTTACTCAGTTGATAGTGAATGCAATGACACGAAGATGGTTAAGGCTTGGAGATGCTTTTGTTCTTCTGGATCAATCCGGTCTTACTGTCTTCTTCAAATGTGAATGATTTCTTCTATGGTAGGCTGTGTGTGATCAGCTCCCTTCTTAAGAGATCACCAATACTCCTCCAGATCTAAACCCCAAGGTTAGTGCGGATCCAGTCTGCTTGAAGGTGAAGCTCCTGCAGTTCATTCTCTTTAATGATCCTACTCAAAATGCCACAGACAAATTCGAATATTCCAGATCAGAGAATGTTGCGCCTTTGATTCTAGCCTCTACTACGAAGACTCTAATCTCCCCGTACCTCGGCTGAACTAGTGTCTCGAGAAGTCCCCAACGAAGTCGTGGATTAGTCATCTAAGAGATGTATGATCAAGCTAGTGGTTCATTGTTGTCCGATGAAAGACTCACTCTGAATCCATGTAGAATGAGATAACCTTGTGCCGGTTTAACGCATTCGTAAGGATGACAAACGGATATACATCTTAGAATAGAGAATTAAACACTTGTTGAGATAGAACAGTAGTACTTCATTAATCCATAAAACTCAACAGAGCTCCTGCCCTCAACCTAGGAGGTTTAGAAACTCATACTGACAGAAAATACAATGATAAAAGTGTAAAGTGGTGGAAGATCTTTGAAAAGTATAAATGTTCTTAAATAAATACTAGGCTAATGACTAAAGATTATATAAGAAGGATGAAACAGACTTTTATTGTTGAAATTCACTTCTGGGGCCCACTTGATGAGTGTTTGGGATGAGATTGATTGGGATCTACGTGCTAGGAGGCCTCTAGGGCATTGAATGCTGAATAGGGGTCCTTTTTGGGTGTTGGGCATTGGTCTCTTCTCCTTTGGGCGTTGGACGCCAGAATAGGGCTGGAAGCTAGCGTTGAATGCCAGTTTTGGGCCTTTAATTCTGAAGCAAAGTAAGGATTATCATATATTTTTGGAAAGCCCTGAATGTTAGTTTTTCATAGCCATTGAGATCGCTCTATTTGGACCTCTGTAGCTCCAGAAAAGCTCTTTTGATGCAAGGAGGTCAGATCTTGACAGCATCTGCAGCACTTTCTTTGTCTCTGAATCAGACTTTTGCTCCAACTCTTTAATTCCAGCCAAAAAATACTTGAAATTGCATAAAAACACACAAACTTATAGTAGAATCCAAAAATGTGAATTTTACACTAAAACCTATGAAAACTTAGTAAACCTTAAATAAAACATACTAAAAACTATATGAAAACAATGGCAAAAAGCATATAAAATATCCGCTCATCAGAATACTAAACTTAAGCCGTTACTTGTCCCCAAGTAACTAAGAACAAAGTGGGATAAAAAAAAGAGTAAGATACACTAAATCTCAGAGTTTTCAATGAAGCTCAGATTTAATTAGATGAGCGGGACTTTGTAGCTTTTTGCTTCTAAATAGTTTTGTCATCTCACTATCCATTGAAACTTAGAAGCTTTGGCATCTTTAGGAACTTAGAATCCAGATGATATTATTGACTCTCCTAGTTTAGTTCTTTTTTATTCTTGAACACGGCCTCTTTTAGAGTCTTGGCTGTGGCCCTAAGCACTTTATTTTTTAGTATTATCACCGGATACATAATTGCCACAAACATTTAAATGGGTGAACCCTTTTGGATTGTGATTTAGCTTTGCTAGAATCCCCAGATAGAGGTGTTCAGAGTTCTTAAGCACACTCTTTTTGCTTTAGATCAAGACTTTAACTTCTCAGTCTCAAGCTTTTCACTTGACACCTTCACACCACAAGCACATGGTTAGGAACAGCGTGTTTGAGCGGCTTAGGCTAAGGTTTTGTTTCTTTTAGATCCTCCTAACCATTGATGCTCAAAGCCTTGGATCCTTTTACCCTTGCCTTTTGGTTTAAAGGGTTATTGGCTTTTTCTGCTTGTTTTTTTTTGCTGCTTTTTCTTGCTTCAAGAATCAATTTTTGGATTTTTCAGATTACCGATAATATTTTACTTTCATCATCATTCTTTCAAGAGTCAACATTCTTAATTCCAATTTCAAATATGCATTGTTCATTCATACATTCAGAAAACAAAAGTAATGCCACCACATCAAAAATAATTTATTATTCTTATTATAAAACTCAAAAATTTATGCATCTCTAATTCTTCTAAAAAAATCACTATTTTATTCATGTTTAATGATCATAAGAGGAATATTTTATAGCTAATTTGAAAAATAAAACTTAATTTCTAATGCTCATGGAATTCTTAAATTAAAAGACAATAAAATAAAAATAAAGACTTAAATACTACTAGTGATCATGTAAACCTAAATATGAGAAACAGGAATTAGAATAACAGAAATATGAAAAACAGGAATATGAATAGTCACAAGGCTGAAACTCAACAACCTCAAGCTTGAGGGGCACTGGGCTCTTTAAGGAGGGGAGCTTCTGGCGCTTCAACTCATCTATCTCATGCTCTTGCTTCTCTTATTCCTTGATCAATTTGCAAATCATGCTAGTTTGATCTTTCTGCTCCTTTCTTAGTTGATCCAAGGTGGTTTGCAGGTGTATCACAGATGCTTTCAACCGATCCTAATATTCAATTGGAGGGATCTCTTGAGGAGGCTCAAGTGCCCTCCTTTTGGGATAATCCTCTGGTACCTTGGAGCTTTCCATCACTTGCTTGGTGATTGGGCTTTCCACTGGAATAAATGTATCCACACGGATCAGGACTTTAGCCTCTTGGCATAGGTGAAAGATAAGGTTTGGGTAGGCCAGCATGGCATGAGTAGACATCCTGTTTGCCAACTTGTACATCTCATGGGGGATTATTTGGTGAACTTCTACCTCATTCCCCCTCATGATGCAGTGAATCATCACGGTTCTCTGAATAGTGACTTCAGAGCGGTTACTTATAGGGAATATAGAACGCTCGATGAAGTCTAGCCATCCTCTAGCAATTGGCTTTAGGGCCATTCTTTTCAGCTGGTTTGGCTTGCCTTTTGCAACCTCAATCCATTGAGTTTCAGGCAGGCAGATGTCCTCTAGGACTTGATCCAGCTTTGGGTTGGCTACCACCCTTCTATTGTAGGAATCAGGGTCATCCCTTTGTAAGGGTAATTAAAGATCTCTCTCACCCTATCCAGATGAAAATATATGATCTTTCCCCTGACCATAGTGCGAAAAGTATGGAATATTGTTCCATCCTTCTTTTGCTTATCTGTCATCTACATATTTGCATAGAATTCATGGATCATATTATATCCAACAGTGATCTCAGGATTGGCTAGAATCTCCTAGCCTCTCTTTTGAATTTGTTCTTGAATCTCCGGGTATTCTTCTTCTCCTAATTTGAATTTGACCTCAGGAATTATTGGTCTCTTACTCATTATTTTGTGATAATGTTCTTCATGTTGCTTAGTGTAGAATCTAACAGGTTTGAAAAGAACTGTTGGATCATCTTCCTTCTTGTTTCATGAAGCAGTCTTGCCACTTCTTGGAGCCATGGGATTCGAATCTCAATGAGAGAATAGGGCTCCTTCCACACCAAACTTAAAAGGTTTGCTCGTCCTCGAGCAAAAGGTAAGAAAGGAAGAAGAAAAAAGTGAAGGATGGAAGAATAGAAGAAGAGAATTTGAATGGAGAGGTGGTGAATAAGTAAGAGGAGAGCACGAATATAAATAGGGAGGGGAGGGGGGATTGTCGAAAATAATGGTTAAAGAAAGATAAAAGAAGTTTTGAAAAAGATAGAAAAAGATAAGTTTTTAAACTTGAAAGATGTGAAAAAGATATGAAAAATATAAAAAAGATATAAAAGATAAGATAAGTAGTAAGAAAAAATTTTAAAGTTTTAAAAGATCTGAACAAGAATTTAAAAGATATGAAAAGATTTGAAAACTAGTTGAAAAAGATATGAGGTTTTGAAAAAGATTTGAAAATATTTTAAATTTGAAATTAAATTGAATTTGAAATATTCATGGAATTTCAAAATTAAAATTTAAAATGATAGGTTGAATGAAGAAAAGATAAGGTTTTGAAAATTACTTCCCTTGCTTGTCTTGCTGGCGTTAAACACCCAGAATGGCTGCATTCTAGCGTTTTAACATTGCTGTCCCTATTTGCTGGGCGTTGAACGCCCAGAATGACACCCATTCTGGTGTTCAATGCCAGGCTACACTCCTTGTTGGGCGTTGAACACCCAGCTAGGCATGGGGGGTAATTTTTACCCGCGGGGACAGGGGACGGGGCCTCGTATAATAAACGGGGCGGGGGCGGGGGTAAAGGTCCCCGCCCCGTGAAGACCATTAAATTTTCGTTTGTGTGAAAGGACAAAAATGCCCTGGTATATATATATATATATATATATATATTATATGTGAGCCACTCTCATTTGAACATTTCCTAACCCTAGCCATCTTGCTTCAGAGAGAGACAGAGAACGAGAATTGAGACCTGAGACTCTTGTCTCCACTCCTCCTCAAACCCTTAGCCCTTCCTGCCTCCTTCCCGCTGACCGCCAACTGCCGACTGTCGTCCGCCG
Organism: Arachis hypogaea; assembly: GCF_003086295.3. Taxonomy (NCBI): domain Eukaryota; kingdom Viridiplantae; phylum Streptophyta; class Magnoliopsida; order Fabales; family Fabaceae; genus Arachis; species Arachis hypogaea. The sequence goes on from NC_092037.1 coordinate 68,667,147, forward strand.
CCTTCCACCTTTTGGTCTCTCAACGCCGCCTCCCACCCCAGACTCCCTGAGTGGCTCGGTCGCTCACTGAAGGTGTCGAGGTAGTCGAGCTCACCGCTGCGGGCTCCGGCAACGTCGTCATCCTTTGCTGGTCACAGCAGAGTCAGCAACATCGTTGTCTTTTCCTGGTCGTGGTCGTCATCTTCTCCTGTTCGCGTCGCCGGTCTTCCCTGGACGCTGGTCTTCCTTCCCCTTTTCTCCATCAGGTTCAGGTAAGTCAGCCCTGGTCTTTCCTGGTCTTCCATCCCCTTTTCTGAATTTAGATTTCTCAATTAGGGTAACGAATTTGGGTGTTCTGAATTAATGAGTTTCCTATTAATCTGAATTTTTGTGTTTTGAATTTCTGGATTATTGAGTTTTGATGTGCTGAATTTTTTATTAGGTTACTGAATTTCTAAATTTCTGATTAGGTTAATGATTTTCTGACTATAAATTTCTAGATTCTGGTTGTGTAATTTATAATTCTGGTTTAAAACTATGCCTCATAGTTTATCGGTGCCATGTTTGTTTTTGCATAAACGTTTATTATGCTAAGTCCAAATGGTTTCACTCTTTTTAAAAGTCATTGCAAAACAATTTGATAAACAATATTTGCATTTTTATTCTAGTGAAGAGTTGTTCCTATTTAAATATTTGATTACATTAGATATGATATTGAGTGGTGATTATTGTCTTGGCAGTTAAGTCTGAATGAATTAGGCCAAATAAATATATAAGAGCGAGGCACATAATACAATTTAAAAGGGATTGGAGTATTTGACATTAGACTTAGTGTATATATATATATATATATATATATATATATATATATATATATATATATATATATATATATATATATATATATATATATATAGCTTAGAAGAAGGATAAAAACATAATATAACTGAATTGGTTAATGACTTAGATTTTAATTTACTACCCTGCTTTCAGTTCCTTTATTCTTTGATCTGTTTCACTAGAACAAACAGTTTTAACTAATATCATATTCACATCTGAGTAGTGTTATTTGAATAGTTTGGAGAGCTTAATTTTAATTTTTTATTTATAATTTATATTTTTGAGTTAGGTTAATGAGATTTTGATTCATAATTTATATTTTAGATTAATGTGATTTTGATTCATGATTTATAGAATGTCTTCTTCGGATGCATTGAGTAATACTCTTGAGAAGAGTGCTCCATCGTAAGAACCTATAGGCACTAATATTCAAACTACGCAAGAGGCTCCTCAATCTCAACCTCAAGAACCCCCAACAGATACCGCAACTACTAATGAAGGAACGACAAACTCTACAAGTGGTGTTCGAAAGAGGACGTTAACCTCCGAAATGTGGAATCACTTCAAGATTATAGAAATCAAGGGAAAATTAAAGGTTGAATGTAATTATTGCAAATCGAAGCTACTTGGTGACCCAAAACAAGGCACTTCGCACTTACGTGATCACTTCAAAAGCTGCAAGCTTCGCACCACTAGAGATATAAGACAATGTATGTTGAAGACAACTCCAACAGCTAGTGGGAAAACAGTTGTGGTTGGTGCATATAACTTCAACCAAGAAAATGCAAGGAAAGAGTTATTAGTTATGGTTTGTCTTCACGAGTATCCACTATCTATTGTGGATCACATTGGGTTTCGACAATTTTGCAATGCTTTTCAACCTCTCTTCAAGGTGATTACTCGCAACACTTTAAAGAGTGACATCTTGAAGCTCTACAACGATGAAAGATCAAAGACAATGAATGTCCTTGAGCATAATAATATTATCATTATAGGTTCTTCTGAACGTTTATATAATTACAAAGCTGGTTATAATTGTACTAAATTATCATTACAGGTTTATATATGTGTCGGCTCCCCACACGGCTGAGGTACTTTCAGAGGTTCTTGTGGATTGTTTGATGGATTGGAATCTTGATAAGAAGGTATCCACTTTGACTGTTGATAATTGCAGTACTAATGACGTTATGATTGAGAATATTTTGACTAAAATGTCACATAGAAACTTTATCTTGGGTGGTAAATTATTTCACATGCGATGTTGTGCGCATATATTAAATTTGATTGTCAAGGATGGGTTACAACTTATTTCACATGCTATTGAAAGGGTGAGGGATAGTGTTCATTATTGGACTGCAACACCTAAAAGAGAAGAAAAATTTAAGAAAACATGTGCGCAACTTAAAATACCCTACACAAAAAATCTCTGTCTTGATTGTAAAACTAGGTGGAATTCAACATTTTTTATGCTTGAAGTTGCAATTATGTATAGAGATGTATTTGAAAGGTTGTCATTGCGTGAGAGTCAATATAAATCTTTGCCTAGTGAGAAGGATTGGGATATGGCGGATGAAATTTTTCAAAGATTGAGGGTATTTTTTTATGTGACTGAATTATTTTCTGGAACAACTTATCCTACATCAAATCTTTATTTTCCTAAGGTTTGTGTGATTAAGTTGGCTTTGATGGAGTGGAAAAATTATGAAAATGAGATAATTGAAATGATGGCTACTAGTATGATAACTAAGTTTGAAAAGTATTAGGGTGTGATTAATACAGTTATGGCTATTGGGACTCTTTTGGATCCTAGGTACAAGATGTATCTATTGAATTTCTTTTTTCGTAAAATATATGGTGAGACGGAGGCATGTCTTGTATTTGGTCAAGTGAAAAGGGTAGTGCAAGATTTAGTTTTAGAATATGCAACAAAGGGAAGAGAGAGAGACCAAGCTGCTCAATTAGATATGCCGCCACCACCATCAATTCCTTCAAGTTCAAAGGGGAGGAAGTTCAGTCATGAGGATTGGCAAGCTAATTTTGCTGCACATGTAAGTGAGGAATCTGCATTTATTGATACAAAGAGCGAGTTGGATTATTATCTTGAAGAGAGACCGGTACCACAAACTGAACATGATTTTGATATCTTAAATTGTGGAAGTCAAATGGAGCGAAGTTTCCTATTTTGCAAGCTATTGCTAGAGATTTTTTGGCAATTCCTATATCTACTGTTGCCTCTGAATCTTCATTTAGTGCGGGTGGTCGATTTGTTATGCCACATCGTTGTAGGTTACGTCCGGACACATTAGAGGCTTTAATGTGTAATCAAGATTGGCTTTGGAATGAACTTGGCACTACAACTAGCATAGGATTTGAGTTCTACACAATTCAAAACATTGAAGGAGATGTTGATGTAAGTAAACTATTAAATTACATATAACACACTATGTTTTTATATTATTGACTTATTGAGTTATTATATGATTTTAACTTTAAATTGTTTTCTTGTCAATATAGGATTCAAGTAAGTTGGAATCTACCATCACTACCATTATGGGATGAAAAGAAGATTGAGATGGTGGAATTATGTTTTTATGATGTCATGAACTTTATTTTGTTGTTTATGAATATGGTTAGTTGTTTATGTAATATTTGATTGTTTATGGATATGTTTGGATGTTTATGTTTGTTATTATTGCTATTTAAGTTTTTAAAGATTATGGATATTATGTTTGCAATGATAATTGAAGATTATCTTTGATTTTCTCTAATTTTTTTCATTTTTCTCAATTTTTACTAATTTTTACAAAAATTCGCGGATATCCGCGGAGACCCAGGTCCCCAGCGGATACGGGGTCCCCGTTACCCGTCATGGGGACGGGGCGGGGACGGGGACAGATATTGGGGGCGGGGGGCAGGGGACGGGGGGCATGTCCCTGCCCCCATGGGGACCCGTTGCCATCCCTACACCCAGCCAGGCTCCCTGGCTGGCGTTCAACGCCAGGCTGTCTGCCTCCATGGGCGTTTAAATGCTTGATTCCCACCCTTTTCTGGCATTTAACGCCAGAGAGATGCTTCCTCCAGGGTGTTCTATTTTTTGTTTTGTATCATCCTCTCTCTGTTTAAACACTGTTTATGATCACTATCATTAAAAACAAATTAATTAAGAACTAATTATAAAGAAAAACTAATTAAAATATGAATAATAGAAAATACTATGCTATTAATTATTGGATTGCCTCCCAACAAGTGCTTCTTTAATGTCTTTAGCTGGACTTCACTGTACTTAACTTAGTAGCAGTGTTGAGCCTCCTGGCTCTATTTCTCCTTCAAGGTAATATTTGACCCTCCATCCGTTGACAGTGAACCTATTGTCTGGATCTTTACCTTGAAGTTCTATGTGCCCGAAAGGTGATACACTAGTAATCACATATGGTCCCTTCCAGCGGGATTTGAGTTTCCCAGGGAATAATTTGAGTCTTGAGTTGAAGAGCATGACCTTTTGTCCTGGTTCAAAGACTCTGGAATATATCTTCTGGTTATGCCATCTTTTTGCTTTTTCTTTATAGATCTTTGCATTTTCAAATGCAGCTAGTCGGAATTCATCCAACTCATTTAGTTCGAGTAGCCATTTTTCTCCAGCTACTTTAGCATCAAGGTTGAGAAATTTAGTTGCCCAATAGGCCTTGTATTCTAGTTCCACTGGCAAATGACAGGATTTTCCATATACCAGCTGATATAGTGAGGGTCCAATGGGAGTTTTGAAAGCTATTCTATATGCCCACAGAGCATCATCAAGCTTTCTAGCTCATTCCTTTCTAGAGACGCTTACTATCCTCTCTAGGATTTGCTTCAGTTCTCTATTTCAGACTTCAGTTTGCCCATTTATTTGGAGATGATATGGAGTTGCCACTTTATGGCAAACTCCATAACGGCTTAAGACAGAATCAAGCTGTCTGTTGCAGAAATGAGTACCTCCATCACTAATCAGTGTCCGAGGGACACCAAATCTACTGAAGATATTCTTTTGGAGGAACTTCATTAATACTCTAGTGTCATTAGTGGGTGATGCTATTGTTTCAATCTATTTAGACACATAGTCTACTGCTACAAGGATGTAGGTGTTTGTGTATGAAGGTGGAAAGGGTCCCATGAAGTCTATGCCCCATACATCAAACAGCTCAATCTCTAGGATTTCTTGTTGAGCCATGTCGTGACCATGAGGGAGATTGCCATCCCTCTGGCAACTGTGATAGTTACGGACAAACTCTCTAGAATCCTTGAAGAGTGTTGGCCAGTAGAAGCCACTTTGGATAATCTTGGTGGCTGTTCGCTCACCTCCAAAGTGTCCTCCATAGTCTGAGCCATGGCAATGGCATAGAATTCTCTGTGCCTCTTCTTCAGATACACAGCGTCTGATGAGCGGATATTTTATACGCTCTTTGGCATTATTTTCATATAGTTTTTAGTATGTTTTGTTTAAGTTTTATTAAGTTTTCATCGGTTTTAATGTTAAATTCACATTTTTGGATTCTACTTTGAGTTTGTGTGGTTTTATGCAATTTCAGGTATTTTATGGCTGAAATTGAAGAGCTGGAGCAAAAGTCTAATTCAGAGACAGAGAAAGCACTACAGATGTTGTCCGGATCTGACCTCCTTGCACTCAAAAGAGATTTTATGGAGCTACAGAAGTCCAAATAGAGTGATCTCAATGGATATGGAAAGCTGACATCCAGAGCTTTTTAGAAATATATAATAGTTTATACTTTGCTTTATAATAGATGGCCCAAAATTGGTATTCAATGCCAGCCATCTGCCCCATTCCAGGCGTCCAGTGTCCAAAGGAGGAGACCGGCCTCCAAACGCCCAAAGAGGACCCCTTAGCCAGCGTTCAATGCCCTAGAAGCTTCCTAGCACGTGGATCGCATCAAAGCTCAGCCCAAACACTCATCAAGTGGACCCTAGAAGTGGATTTTAGCACTAAAAAAATGTTTTACCCTTCTTATATAATCCTTCGTCATTAGTTTAGTATTTAAGGGATATTTTACATAATCTTAAGAACTTTTTTTACCATATTTTCATTTTTCACATTGTATTCTCTATCAGTATGAGTTTCTAGACCTCCTAGGTTGAAGGGAGGAGCCTTGCTGAGTTTTATGGATTAATAAAAGTATTACTGTTTCTCATCAATCAGTGTTTGATTCAATTCAAAGATGTATCTTCGTTCTTCAAGTTGATGAATGAGATGACCCGTGACAATCATGTTCGTTCTTCATACTAAGACCGCATGCCTGACAACCACCCATGTTCTTCTTGGGTTCGTGTGAATACGTAACTGGAAAGAATCGAACCACCAGCTTGATTATACATCTCTTAGACGGCTAATCCACGACCTCGTTGGGGACTTCTCGAGACACTAGTTCAGCCAAGGTATGGAGTGATTATGGTCTTTATGGTAGAGGCTAAAACCCAAAGGCGCAGCATTCTCTGATCCGGAAGCTCCGACCTTATCTGTGGCGTTTTGAGTAGGATCATTATGGAAAATGGACTACAAGAGCTTCACCCTCAATCAGAATGGATCCACACTAACCCTTGGGTTCAGATCTAGAGGAGATTGGCGACCACAACCATACGGCGTTGATCACATACAGCCTGCCATAGAAGAAATCATTTAGAACTAAAGAAGATAGTAAGACCATAGTTAATCCAGAAGGACAAAGCATCTCCAATCCTTAACCATCTTCTTATCACTGGTTACATTCAAATTCACAAAGAATTTTATACTCTATTTCACTTTTATGCATTCAAATCCAACAATTCTTCTATCCACCTGACTAAGATCTACAAGATAACCATAGCTTGCTTCAAACCACAATCCTCGTGTGATCGACCCTGACTCGCTCAGGTATTACTTGGATGATCTAGTGCACTTGCTAGTTCAGTTGTACGAAGTGTGGGGATTCATGCACTAGCATTGGATTATTCCGTCCAGGCATCTCTTAAAGAGATATGGTTCATCCCACACGTAATACTTTGCATCATGCATTAGTTTCCACGCTTGCTGCCTGTTGTACTCTTTGGGAATAAACCTTATAGCCTTGTAATTTACAATGTCTGCAAACCAAAGTGCTGTCCAGATGGCATAAAGTTGCTCATCTGGAAAGGTTTCAGATATGTCAGTGGAGGAGGGAGAAGTCCCTGTCACTAGTTCAATCCGAGATAACTGTTCAGCCACTTGATTTTCTATACCCTTTCTGTCTTTAATTTATATATGAAACTCTTGCAGAAGTAATACCTATCTTATGAGCCTGGGCTTAGAATCCTGCTTAGTGAGTAGATACCTTAGAGTAGTATTGTCAGTGTAGATAATGACCTTAGATCCTACTAAATAGGATCTAAACTTGTCAATGGCATAAACCACTGCAAGTAATTCCTTTTCTGTGGTAGTATAGTTTTTCTGTGAATCATTCAGAACCCGACTGGCATAATAAATGATGTATAGAGGCTTGTTATATCTCTACCCCCAGAACTGCGCCAATGGCATGGTCACTGGCATCACACATCAGTTCGAATGGTAAGTCCCAGTTGGGTGCAAAGATTATAGACGCAGTGATAAGCTTAGCTTTCAGAGTCTCAAAGGCGTGCATACATTCTTGGTCAAAGACAAAGGGAACGTCAGTGGCCAAGAGATTACACAGGGGTTTTGTGATTTTATAAAAGTCCTTTATGAACCTCCTGTAGAATCCTGCATGTCCTAGGAAAATTCTGATTGCCTTGACATTAGTAGGTGGTGGCAATCATTCAATCACCTCTACTTTAGCTTGATCCACTTCTATCCCCTTGTTTGAAATCCGATGCCCAAGAACAATGCCCTCAGTCACCATGAAGAGGCATTTTTCCCAGTTCAAAACTAGGTTTGTCACTTGGCATCTTTTCAAGACTAGGGCCAAATGATCAAGGCAGGAGTCAAATGAGTCTCCAAAGACAGAGAAGTCATCCATGAACACTTTAAGGAACTTCTCCACCATATTAGGGAAGATGGAAAGCATACATCTCTGGAAGGTGGCAGGTACATTACACAGGCCAAATGACATTCGCCTATAGGCAAATACGCCATATGGGCATGTGAATACTGTCTTCTCTTGATCTTGTGGATCCACTGCTCTTTGATTGTACCCGGAATATCCATCCAGGAAATAATAAAAAGCATGCCCTGCTAATCTCTCTAGCATTTGATCAATAAATGGCAAAGGAAAATGATCCTTTCTAGTAGCGTTATTGAGCTTTCTATAGTCAATACACATACGCCATCTTGTAACTGTCCTTGTAGGGATCAGTTCATTCTTTTTGTTATGAACCACTGTCATGCCTCCTTTTTTGGAAACAACTTGAACAGGGCTCATCCAGAAACTGTCAGAAATGGGATAAATAATTCCAGCCTCCCAGAGCTTAGTGACTTCCTTTTGCACTACTTCCTTCATGGCTGGATTTAGTCGCCTTTGTGGTTGTACCGCTGGTTTGGTATCATCCTCCAGCAGGATTTTATGCATTCATCGGGTTAGGCTAATGCCCTTAATGTCTCTTATAGTCCACCCAAGGGTGGTCTTGTGAGTTTTGAGCACTTTAATTAGTGCATTTTCTTCCTGTGACTCTAAGGCAGAGCTTATGAATACAGAATAAGTGTCTCCATCTCCTAGAAATGCATATTTCAGGGAAGACGATAATGGCTTGAGCTTGAGTTTTGGAGGTTTATCATCTTCTTTAGGAGCACTTAAAGTTTCCTGTATTTCATCTACATCCTCCAACTCGAGTCTGGTAACCATGTTTACTTCTTCCACTAGGGAGTCAATGATATCAATGCTCAAGCACTCCTCTGGGGTGTCTGGATGCTGCATGGCTTTGACAGCATTCAGCACATATTCATCCTCATTGACTCTTAGGGTTACTTCCTCTTTTTGCACGTCAATGAGGGTTCTTCCTGTAGCTAGGAAGGGTCTTCCTAGGATAAGGGATGCACTCTTGTGCCCATCCATATCCAACACCAAAAGTCAGTGGGAAAAGTAAAGGTTCCAACCATAATAATCATATTTTCAACCACTCCTGATGGTATCTTAATAGAACCATCAGCAAGTTGAAGGCATATGTGGATTGGTTTGACTTCATCAGTCAAGCAAAGCTTTTTTATTAATGAAGCAGTTATTAGGTTAATGCTTATTCCAAGATTACATAGAGCTATCCTTGTGCAAGCATTCCCTAGTGTGCATGGTTTCATAAAACTTCCAAGATCCTGTTTCTCTGGTAAGTAGTTTTGAATGTCTACACTGCACTCTTCAGTGAGGAGGACTATTTTTGTGTCTCTCCAATCCTTCTTATGACTTAAGATGTCCTTCATGAACTTAGCATAAGAAGGTATCTGTTCAAGAGCCTCTACAAAAGGGATCTTGATCTCTAATGTTCTGAGATAATCCGCAAAGCAAGCAAACTGTTTATCTTTTTCCGCTTGGCAAAGTTTTTTAGGGAATGGCATCTTAGCCTTATATTCATCAATCTTGGTTGATGAAGGCTGAGTGCCTCGTGTATTAGAAGGGGGGTTACTAGCTTTATGAAGAGTGTTGTCAGTAGGTGACTGACCACTCTTGCACGGGCGTTTAACGCCCTTGTTGCTGCCCCTTTCCTGGCGTTCAATGCCAGGGACATCATCCCCTTTTGGGTGTTCAATGCCAAGGTTGCTGCCCCAATTTGGGCATTCAACACCAGGGATAAATACCCCTTCCTGGCGTTGAACGCCAATGACATTCCTCTTTGGGCGTTCAACACCTTCGGAGATATCTTGGACAACAGTCTGGTGTTCATTCTGTTGGCTTTTCTTCCTTTGACCTCTTATTGCACTGAGGTTGGGAGTTTAGGGATTTCCCACCCCTCAGTTGCATAGCCTGGTATTCCTCTATTATCTGCTTGGATAACTGCTACCTTGTTTGACTCAGCTGGGCTTCTATATTCCTGTTAGAAGCCTGAGTTTCTCGCACAGCCTCTTGCAATTCTAGTATTTGCTGGGCAAGGGCGTGTAGTTGCTAAGTCAACGGGCCATCCTGTTCTAGAGGGTTAGGTTCAGTAAATATTGCCTTAACCTCTCCTTTCATAGGAGTCTCAGTAGATGAGTACAGATGCTGATTAGTGGCAACTATCTCAATAAGCTCATGAGCTTCTTCAATGGTCTTTCTCATATGTATAAAACCACCAGCAGAGTGGTCCAGAGATATTTTAGCCATGTCTGAAAGTCCATAGTAGAACATTTTTAATTATACCCATTCTAAAAATATTTCATTGGGACATTTTCTTAGCATCTTTCTATACCTCCCCCTGGCATCATGAAGAGATTCATTATCTCCTTGTTTGAAGCTTTGGATGTCAATCTCAGTTGGATCAGTTTCCTTGGAGGGAAGTATTGATTTAAAAACTTGTACACTAGTTGTTTCCAAGTTTTCAAGCTAGAGTCGGGCTGGTTATCTAACCACCTCTTTGCTTGGTCTTTTGCAACAAAAAGAAAGAGCAATAGTCTGTAGACATATTGGTCTACTCCCTCATTGTGTACTATATCAGCAATCTGTAAGAAATCTGCCAGAAACTCAGTAGGTTCTTCCTGTAAAAGTCTAGAATACCAACAGTTTTGCTACACCAGAGTAATGAGTTAAGGGTTCAACTCAAAGTTGCTTGCTCTAATGGGGGGTATGCTAATACTTCTTCCATAGAAGTCAGCAGAGGGGGTTGTAGATGACCCCAGAGTTCTTCTGAACTCTTTATTCCCATTTGGGTTCATGATAAAGAAAGGTAGAAGAAGAAGAAGAAGAAGAAGAAGAAGAAGAAGAAGAAGAAGAAGAAGAAGAAGAAGAAGAAGAAGAAGAAGAAGAAGAATTAGGGATAAAGATGTAAATTTTAATTAAAATATTTTTTATTTTATTTATTTAATTAATTCGAAAACAAAGACTAATTAATTAAAAAAGATTTGAAAATTAGATGATGATTTTCGAAAAAGGAGAGAGAGAAATAGAAGAAGGATTTTCGAAAATAGAAGAGAGGGAAATTAGTTAGGAAGTTTCGAAAAAGAAGAAAGAGAAGACAAGTAACTAATTAATGAATATTTGAAAATAGACCAAGATAGAAGATTAGAAAAGATTTGATTTTAAATTTGAATAGATTTGATTTTTAATTTTGAAAAAGTCAACAAGATAAGATAAAAATTGAAAATATTTGAAAAATATTTTAAAATTAAAATTCAAAAGAAGATAAGATAGAAAAGGTTTTAAATTAAAGATAAGATAAGTTAGATAAGAAAGATAAGATAAGGAAGTTAAGAAAAGATAATAACTAAATAAAAAAGATTTGAAATCAAAATAAAAAAGATAGTTCTTAATTTAAAAATATTTAAAATTTAAATTTTAAAAGAAATATAAGTTAGTTAAGAATCAAATTTTAAAAGAAAAAATTTGAAAAGATTTTAAAAGATATTATTTTAAAATTTAAATCTTGACTTGACTAACAAGAAACTCCCAAATTTAAAATTTTTTAAAAATAAATGGCAAGATTTTCAAAAATTGAGAAAAGATAGGAAAAGATATTATATTTTTTTTGAATTTAATGAAAAAAGAGAAAAACAACAAAAAGACACCAAACTTAAATTTTTTAGATCTAAAGACACTAGAATTCGAAAATTGCAAAGAAAAACACAAAGAGACACCAAACTTAAAAATTTTAAGATCAAAATAAAAAGAAATACAAGAACACTTTGAAGATCAAGAAGAACACCAAGAACAAAACTCAAAGAATTAAAAGAAAACAAGAACATGCAAAGGACTCCAAACATAAAAATTATGAAAACCAAAGACACAATTTTTGAAAATTTTAAAAGAAAAGATTCAAGAAGACACCAAACTTAAAGATTGATACAAGACTCAAACAAAAGACATTCTTTTGAACTTTTTTTTGAAAGAAGACTTAGGAAATTTGAAAATTCGACAAGAACACAAACAAAAAACTCAAACCAAAACCAAAGATTTAATTAAAGAAAGGTAAAGGTTTTCGAAAATAAAATTATTTTTCAAAAAAAAAAGAAAATACCTGAACGAGTCAGGGTCGATCTTACGAAGATTGTGATTTGAAGCAAGCTATGGTTATCTTGTAGATCTTAGCCAGTCGAATAGAAGAGTTGTTTGTTTGTTTAATTCGCATCAATGGAAAATAAATAAAACGTTACTCAGTTGATGGTGAATGCAATCATATGAAGATGGTTAAGACTTGGAGATGCTTTTGTTCTTCTGGATCAATCCGGTTTTACTGTCTTCTTCAACTGTGAATGATATCTTCTATAGCAGGCTGCGTGTGATCAGTGCCCTTCTTAAGAGATCTCCAATACTCCTCCAAATCTGAACCCCAGGGTTAGTGCGAATCCAGTCTGCTTGAAGGTGAAGCTCCTGCAGTTCATTTTCTTTAGTGATCCTACTCAAAATGCCACAGAGAAGGTTGAATCTTCTGGATCAGAGAATACAGCGCCTTTGATTCTAGCCTCTACCAGAAAGACTCTAATCTCCCCGTACCTCAGCTGAACTGGTGTCTTGAGAAGTCCCCAACGAAGTCGTGGATTAGCCGTCTAAAAGATGTATGATCAAGCTATTGGTTCATTGTTGTCCGATGAAAGACTCACTCCGAACCCGTATAGAATGAGATAACCTTATGCCAGTTCAACACTTCGTAAGAATGAAGAACGGATATACATCTTAGAATAGAGAATCAAACACGTATTGAGATAGAACAGTAGTACTTTATTAATCCATAAAACTCAGCAGAACTCCTCCCCTCAACCTAGGAGGTTTAGAAACTCATACTGACGAAAAATACAATGATAAAAGTGTGAAGTAGTGGAAGATCTCTGAAAAGTGTAAAAGTTCTCAAATAAATACTAGGCTAATGACTAAGGATTACACAAGAAAGGTGAAACAGTCTTTTAGTGCTAGGAGGCCTCTTGATTGGGATGTGCTTGATTGAAATCCACGTGCTAGGAGGCCTCTAGGGAATTGAACGCTGGCTAGAGGGTCCTTTTTGGGCATTGGACGCTGGTCTCTTCTCCTTTGGGTGTTGGACGCCAGAATAGGGCTGGAAGCTGGCGTTGAACAACAATTTTGGACCTTCAATTCTGAAGAAAAGTATGAACTATTTTATATTTCTGGAAAGTACTGGATGTTATCTTTCCGTATCCATTAAGGACACTCCATTTGGATTTCTGTAGCCCCAAAAAAGCCCTTTCTAGTGCAAGAAGGTCAGATCTTGACATCATCTGCAGTGCTTTCTCTGTCTCTGAATCAGACTTTTGCTCCAGCTCCTCAATTTCGGCTAGAAAATACTTGAAATTGCATAAAAATACACAAACTCATAGTAGAATCCAAAAATGTGAATTTTACACTAAAACCTATAAAAACTTAGTAAAAATTAAATAAAACATACTAAAAACTATATGAAAACAATGCCAAAAAGCATATAAAATATCCGCTCATCATGCGTATGCACAGGTGTGTGCATACGCACACTGGCCAAATCTCATCTTGCGCATAAGCACAGAAGGTTGTGCGTATGCACACTTTGAAATGCTCTTCTCCTTTGTTTCTCCATGTGTTCTCCTATTCGCATGCTTCTCTTCCACTTCTACCAAGCCATTCCTGCCTGGTGAACCTGAAATCACTCACCAAAAGCCATCATGGCCTTGAATGGAGTAAAAGTGGAATAAAATTGATTAAATTAAGCATAAAAAATCATGTTTTCACATTTAGACATAATTTAGAGAGAAAACACAAAAGTATGCTATTTAAGTTGAATAAATGCGGGTTTATGTGAAGAAATCCACTCAATTCAATCCAAAATTTATCATCAAATATGGATTCATCAGTGCCTAATCCGAATGGTAAGAAGGTATCAGGTACTAAATGGATCTTTAGAAATAAATTGGGTGAGGATGGTAGTGTTGTTAGAAACAGCTATATTCGTAGCTCAAGGGTATGACCAAGAGGAGGGCATCGACTTTGATGAGTCATTTGCTCCAGTGGCAAAAATGGAAGCAATAAGATTATTGCTTGCATATGCAGCCCACAAAGGATTTAAACTTTTTCAAATGGATGTTAAATGTGAATTTTTGAATGGATTTATTGATAGAGAAGTATATGTAGCTCAACTCTCCGGTTTTAAAAATAAAGACCTTCCAAACCATATTTTTAAACTCTCTAAAGCACTTTATAGTTTGAAACAAGCTCCAAGAGATTGGTATGAAAGACTTAGCTCTTTCTTGTTGAAAAATAGTTTTCAAAGGGGTACTATAGATACAATACTTTTCATTAAAGAATCTAATGATCATTTTATACTTGTTTAAGTTTATGTGGATGACATTGTGTTTGGATTGGCTAATGAAGCCTTATATTCTGATTTTAAAAACTTAATGACTAGTGAGTTTGATATGAGTATTGGTGCACGAAATTGTGATCATCAATGGCGCCATCAACATGGTACGCTCAATTGCAATCTCAATTCTTTATCACAACTTCACACAACTAACCAGCAAGTGCACTGGGTCATCCAAGTAATAAACCTTACGCGAGTAAGGGTCGATCCCACGGAGATTGTTGGTATGAAGCAAGCTAGGGTCACCTTGTAAATCTCAGTCAGGCAGATTCAAATGGTTATGGATGATATATGAATAAAGCATAAAGATAGAGATACTTATGTGATTCATTGGTGAGAATTTCAGATAAGCGTATGGAGATGCTTTGTCCCTTCCGTCTCTCTGCTTTCCTACTGTCGTCGTCCAGTCCTTCTTACTCCTTTCCATGGCAAGCTGTATGTTAGGCATCACCGTTGTCAGTGGCTACAGTCCCATCCTCTCAGTGAAAATATTCAACGCGCTCTGTCACAGCACGGCTAATCATCTGTCGGTTCTCAATCAGGTTGGAATAGAATCCATTGATTCTTTTGCGTCTGTCACTAACGCCTAGCCTTCAGGAGTTTGAAGCTCGTCACAGTCATTCAATCATTGAATCCTACTCAGAATACCACTGGTGCGCGAAGTTGTGATCATCAATGGCGCCATCAACATGGTACGCACAATTGTAATCTCAATTCTTTATCACAACTTCGCACAACTAACCAGCAAGTGTACTGGGTCGTCCAAGTAATAAACCTTACGCGAGTAAGGGTCGATCCCACAGAGATTGTTGGTATGAAGCAAGCTATGGTCATCTTGTAAATCTTAGTCAGGCAAACTCAAATGGTTATGAATGATGTATGAATAAAACATAAAGATAAAGATAGAGATACTTATGTAATTCATTGGTGGGAATTTCAGATAAGCGTATGAAGATGCTTTGTCCCTTCCGTCTCTCTGCTTTCCTACTGTCTTCATCCAATCCTTCTTACTCCTTTCCATGGCAAGCTATATGTAGGGTTTCACCGTTGTCAGTGGCTACCTCCCATCCTCTCAGTGAAAATGTTCAACGCACCCTGTCACGGCACGGCTAATCATCTGTCGGTTCTCAATCAGGTTGGAATAGAATCAAGTGATTCTTTTGCGTCTGTCACTAACGCCCAACCTTCAGGAGTTTGAAGCTCGTCACAGTCATTCAATCATTGAATCCTACTCAGAATACCACAGACAAGGTTTAGACCTTCCGGATTCTCTTGAATGCCGCCATCAATTCTAGCTTATACCACGAAGATTCCGATTAAGGGATCCAAGAGATATCCACTCAATCTAAGGTAGAACGGAGGTGGTTGTCAGGCACACGTTCATAGGTGAGAATGATGATGAGTGTCACGGATCATCACATTCATTAAGTTGAGGAACAAGTGATATCTTAGAACAAGAACAAGTTGAATTGAATAGAAGAACAACAGTAATTGCATTAATACTCGAGGTACAGCAGAGCTCCACACCTTAATCTATGGTGTGTAGAAACTCCACCGTTGAAAATACATAAGAACAAGGTCTAGGCATGGCCGAATGGCCAGCCTCCCAAAGAGGGTTCAATCATAAAAACATGATCAAAAGATGAAAATACAATAGTAAAAGGTCCTACTTATAGAGAACTAGTAGCCTAGGGTTTAAAGAGATGAGTAAATGACATAAAAATCTACTTCCGGGCCCACTTGGTGTGTGCTTGGGCTGAGCATTGAAGCATTTTCGTGTAGAGACTCTTCTTGGAGTTAAACGCCAGCTTTTGTGCCAGTTTGGGCGTTTAACTCCCATTCTTGTGCCAGTTCCGGCGTTTAACGCCGGGCAGTTTTGAGCTGATTTGGAACGCCGGTTTGGGCCATCAAATCTCGGGCAAAGTATGGACTATTATATATTGCTGGAAAGCCCAGGACGTCTACTTTCTAACGCCGTTGGAAGCGCGTCAATTGGGCTTCTGTAGCTCCAGAAAATTCACTTCGAGTGCAGGGAGGTCAGAATCCAACAGCATCTGCAGTCCTTTTTAGTCTCTGAATCAGATTTTTGCTCAAGTCCCTCAATTTCAGCCAGAAAATACCTGAAATCATAGAAAAATACACAAACTCATAGTAAAGTCCAGAAAAGTGAATTTTGACTAAAAACTAATAAAAATATACTAAAAACTAACTAAAACATACTAAAAATATACTAAAAACAATGCCAAAAAGCGTACAAATTATCCGCTCATCACAACACCAAACTTAAATTGTTGCTTGTCCCCAAGCAACTGGAAATCAAATAAGATAAAGAGAAGAGAATATGCAATGAATTCCAAAAACATCTATGAAGATCAGTATTAATTAGATGAGTGGGACTTTTAGCTTTTTGCCTCTGAACAGTTTTGGCATCTCACTCTATCCTTTGAAATTCAGAATGATTGGCTTCTTTAGGAACTCAGAATCTAGATAGTATCATTGATTCTCCTAGTTAAGTATGATGATTCTTGAACACAGCTACTTATTGAGTCTTGGCCGTGGCCCAAAGCACTCTGTCTTCCAGTATTACCACCGGATACATACATGTCACAGACACATAACTGGGTGAACCTTTTCAGATTGTGACTCAGCTTTGCTAGAGTCCCCAATTAGAGGTGTCCAGGGTTCTTAAGCACACTCTTTTTGCCTTGGATCACAACTTTATTTCTTTCTTTTTCTCTCTTTTTTTTTCGTTTTTCTCTTTCTTTTTTTTTCGTTTTTCTCTTTTTTTTTCGTATTCACTACTTTTTCTTGTTTCAAAAATCATTTTTATGATTTTTCAGATCCTCAGTAACATTTCTCCTTTTTCATCATTCTTTCAAGAGCCAACATTCATGAATCACAAATTCAAAAGACATATGCACTGTTTAAGCATACATTCAAAAAACAAAAGTATTGCCACCACATCAAAATAATTAATCTGTTATAAAATTTAAAATTCATACAATTCTTCTCTTTTTCAATTAAGAACATTTTTCATTCAAGAAAGGTGATGGATTCATAGGACATTCATAACTTTAAGGCATAGACACTAAGACACTAATGATCAAAAGACACAAACATAGATAAACATAAGCATGATTTTTCGAAAAACAGAAAATAAAGAACAAGGAAATTAAAGAACGGGTCCACCTTAGTGATGGCGGCTTGTTCTTCCTCTTGAAGATCTTATGGAGTGCTTGAGCTCCTCAATGTCTCTTCCTTGTCTTTGTTGCTCCTCTCTCATGATTCTTTGATCTTCTCTAATTTCATGGAGGAGGATGGAGTGTTCATGGTGCTCCACCCTTAGTTGTCCCATGTTGGAACTCAATTCTCCTAGGGAGGTGTTCAGTTGCTCCCAATAGTTTTGTGGAGAAAAGTGCATCCCTTGAGGCATCTCAGGGATTTGATGATGAGAGGGGTCTCTTGTTTGCTCCATCCTCTTCTTAGTAATGGGCTTGTCCTCATCAATGGGGATGTCTCCCTCTATGTCAACTCCAACTGAATAACAGAGGTGACAAATGAGATGAGGAAAGGCTAACATTGCCAAGGTAGAGGACTTGTCCACCACCTTATAAAGTTCTTGGGATATAACCTCATGAACTTCTATTTCTTCTCCAATCATGATGCTATGAATCATGATAGCCCGGTCTATAGTAACTTCGGACCGGTTGCTAGTGGGAATGATTGAGCGTTGGATAAACTCCAACCATCCCCTAGCCACAGGCTTGAGGTCATGCCTTCTCAATTGAACGGCTTTCCTCTTGAATCTCTCTTCCATTGGGCGCCCTCTTCACAAATGACTGTGAGGACTTGGTCCAACCTTTTATCAAAGTTGACCCTTCTAGTGTAAGGGTGTTCATCTCCTTGCATCATGGGCAAGTTGAATGCCAACCTTACATTTTCCGGACTAAAATCTAAGTATTTCCCCCGAACCATTGTAAGTCAATTCTTTGGGTCCGGGTTCACACTTTGATCATGGTTCTTGGTGATCCATGCATTGGCATAGAATTCTTGAACCATTAAGATTCTGACTTGTTGAATGGGGTTGGTAAGAACTTCGCAACCTCTTCTTCGGATCTCATGTTGGATCTCCGGATATTCACTCTTTTTGAGTTTGAAAGGGACCTCTGGGATCACCTTCTTCAAGGCCACAACTTCATAGAAGTGGTCTTGATGCACCCTTGAGATGAATCTTTCCATCTCCCATGACTCGGAGGTGAAAGCTTTTGCCTTCCCTTTCCTCTTTCTAGAGGTTTCTCCGGCCTTGGATGCCATAAGTGGTTTTGGAAAAACAAAAAGCAATGCTTTTACCACACCAAACTTAAAAGGTTTGCTCGTCCTCGAGCAAAAGAAGAAAGAAGAGAGTAGAAGAAGAAGAAATGAAGGAGATGGAAATGGCTTTGTGGTTCGGCCAAAGGGGGAGAAGGAGTGTTTAGGTTGTGTGAAAATGAAGGAATGAAGAGGGGTTTATATAGGGGTGAAGAGAGGGGTAGGGTTCGGCTATGGGAGGGTGGGTTTGGGTGGGAAAGTGGTTTGAATTTGAATGGTGATGTAGGCGGGGTTTTATGAAGGATGGAAGTGAGTGGTGAAGAGAAAGATGGGATTTGATAGGTGAAGGGTTTTTGGGGAAGAGGTGTTGAGGTGATTGGTGAATGGGTGAAGAAGAGAGAGAGTGGTGGGGTAGGTGGGGATCCTGTGGGGTCAAGGAAAAGTCATCCCTGCACCAAGTGGCGAGCAAAATTGCTCCCTGTGCTAATTCTGGCGTTAAACGCCGGGCTGGTGCCCATTTCTGGCGTTTAACGCCAAGTTCTTGCCCTTTTCTGGCGTTTAACGCCAGTCTGGTGCCCCTTTCTGGCGTTAAACGCCCAGAATGGTGCCAGACTGGGCATTAAACACTCATCTGCTAGCCTTACTGGCGTTTAAACGCCAGCAAGTTCTCCTCCAGGATGTGCTGTTTTTCTTTCTGTTTTTGCTTTTTCAATTGATTTTGTGACTTCTCATGATCATCAACCTACAGAAAACATAAAATAACAAAAGAGGATAGATAAATATAATAAGATTGGGTTGCCTCCCAACAAGCGCTTCTTTAATGTCATTAGCTTGACAGTGGGCTCTCATGGAGCCTCACAGATACTCAGAGCAATGTTGGAACCTCCCAACACCAAACTTAGAGTTTGAATGTGGGGGTTCAATACCAAACTTAGAAGTTGGTTGTGGCCTCCCAACACCAAACTTAGAGTTTGACTGTGGGGGCTCTGTTTGACTCTGTTTTGAGAGAAGCTCATCATGCTTCCTCTCCATGGTGATAGAGGGATATCCTTGAGCCTTAAACACAAAGGATTCTTCATTCACTTGAATGATCAATTCTCCTCTGTCCACATCAATCACAGCCTTTGATGTGGCTAGGAAGGGTCTGCCAAGGATGATGGATTCATCCATGCACTTCCCAGTCTCTAGGACTATGAAATCAGCAGGGATGTAATGGTCTTCAACTTTTACCAGAACATCCTCTACAAGTCCATAAGCTTGTTTTCTTGAATTGTCTGCCATCTCTAGTGAGATTTTTGCAGCTTGCACCTCAAAGATTCCTAACTTCTCCATTACAGAGAGAGGCATGAGGTTTATGCTTGACCCTAGGTCACACAGAGCCTTCTTAAAGGTCATGGTGCCTATGGCGCAAGGTATTGAGAACTTCCCAGGATCTTGTCTCTTTTGAGGTAATTTCTGCCTAGACAAGTCATCCAATTCTTTGGTGAGCAAAGGGGGTTCATCCTCCCAAGTCTCATTACCAAATAACTTGTCATTGAGCTTCATGATTGCTCCAAGGTATTTAGCAACTTGCTCTTCAGTGACATACTCATCCTCTTCAGAGGAAGAATACTCATCAGAGCTCATGAATGATAGAAGTAAATTCAATGGAATTTCTATGGTCTCAGTGGTAGCCTCAGATTCCCATGGTTCCTCATTAGGGAACTCATTGGAGGCCAGTGGACGTCCATTGAGTTCTTCCTCAGTGGCGTTCACTGCCTCTCCCTCCTCTTCAAATTCGGCCATGTTGATGGCTTTGCACTCTCCTTTTGGATTTTCTTCTGTATTGCTTGGAAGAACACTAGGAGGGAGTTCAGTAATTTTCTTGCTCAGCTGACCCACTTGTGCCTCCAAATTTCTAATGGAGGACCTTGTTTCAGTCATGAAACTTTGAGTGGTTTTGATTAGATCAGAGACCATGGTTGCTAAGTCAGAGTGGTTCTGCTTAGAATTCTCTGTCTGTTGCTGAGAAGATGATGGAAAAGGCTTGCCATTGCTAAACCTGTTTCTTCCACCATTATTATTGTTGAAACCTTGTTGAGGTCTCTGTTGATCCTTCCATGAAAGATTTGGATGATTTCTCCATGAAGGATTACAGGTGTTTCCATAGGGTTCTCCCATGTAATTCACCTCTTCCATTGAAGGGTTCTCAGGATCATAAGCTTCTTCTTCAGATGAAGCGTCCTTAGTACTGCCTGGTGCATTTTGCATTCTAGACAGACTTTGAGAAATCAAATTGACTTGCTGAGTCAATATTTTGTTCTGAGCCAGTATGGCATTCAGAGTATCAATCTCAAGAACTCCTTTCTTCTGATTTGTCCCATTGTTCACAGGATTCCTTTCAGAAGTGTACATGAATTGGTTATTTGTAACAATTTCAATTAGTTCTTGAGCTTCTGTAGGCGTCTTCTTCAGATGAAGAGATCCTCCAGCAGAGCTATCCAAAGACATCTTGGACAGTTCAGACAGACCATCATAGAAAATACCTATGATGCTCCATTCAGAAAGCATATCAGAGGGACACTTTTTGATTAATTGTTTGTATCTTTCCCAAGCTTCATAGAGGGACTCTCCTTCCTTCTGTCTGAAGGTTTGGATTTCCACTCTAAGCTTACTCAATTTTTGAGGTGGAAAGAACTTTGCCAAGAAGGCATTGACTAGCTTTTCCCAAGAGTTCAGGCTTTCTTTAGGTTGTGAGTCCAACCATATTCTAGCTTTGTCTCTTACAGCAAAAGGGAATAGCATAAGTCTGTAGACCTCAGGGTCAACCCCATTAGTCTTGACAGTGTCACAGATTTGCAAGAATTCAGCTAAAAACTGATGAGGATCTTCCTCACTGGGCGTTTTGAACGCCCAGCTTTTTCTGTGTAGTTCCTCTGCTGTATGTTCTGAATCTTCAATTCTCTGTATTATTGACTTGAAAAGACACACATTAAAAATATTTTTGGATTTTTAATAATGAGAATAATCAAAATACAACTAAAATCAAATAAACAATGCATGCAGAACAGCAAACTTAGTAGTTTGTATACTACTGACACTAACAAAATGAGAATGCACATAACAAAAACACTCAAGTTAAGAGAATTCAAAGATCAGAGCAATGAAATCATCAAAAACATCTTGAAGATCACTTAAGACACATGAATGAATGCAAGAAGAACAGAAACATGCAATTGACACCAAACTTAACATGAGACTCTAGACTCAACAAGAAACATACAATATTTTTGGTTTTTTTTATTTTGTAATTTTTTTTTGTTTTTTCGAAAATTAAGTGGAAAACAAAATAAAGATATCAAAATTTTTAATGAGAATTCCAGGAAGCATGCAATGTTAGTCTAAAGCTTCAGTCTAAAGGAATTAGACATGGCTAGCCAAGCTTCAGCAAGACATTGCATTCAAGAGCTAAATTGATGAGAATCAATTAGCTTTGGTGATGATAAGAACATCACCTTGAAACACTAGAATTCATTCTTAAGAACTCTGAAGAAAAATACCTAATCTAAGCAACAAGATGAACCGTCAGTTGTCCAAACTCAAACAATCCCCGGCAACGGCGCCAAAAACTTGGTGCGCGAAGTTGTAATCATCAATGGCGCCATCAACATGGTACGCACAATTGTAATCTCAATTCTTTATCACAACTTTGCACAACTAACCAGCAAGTGTACTGGGTCGTCCAAGTAATAAACCTTACGCGAGTAAGGGTCGATCCCACAGAGATTGTTGGTATGAAGCAAGCTATTGTCATCTTGTAAATCTTAGTCAGGAAAACTCAAATGGTTATGAATGATGTATGAATAAAACATAAAGATAAAGATAGAGATACTTATGTAATTCATTGGTGGGAATTTCAGATAAGCGTATGAAGATGCTTTGTCCCTTCCGTCTCTCTGCTTTCCTACTGTCTTCATCCAATCCTTCTTACTCCTTTCCATGGCAAGCTGTATGTAGGGTTTCACTGTTGTCAGTGGCTACCTCCCATCCTCTCAGTGAAAATGTTCAACACACCCTGTCACGGCACGGCTAATCATCTGTCGGTTCTTAATCAGGTTGGAATAGAATCCAGTGATTCTTTTGCGTCTGTCACTAACGCCCAGCCTTCAGAAGTTTGAAGCTCGTCACAGTCATTCAATCATTGAATCCTACTCAGAATACCACAGACAAGGTTTAGACCTTCCGGATTCTCTTGAATGCCGCCATCAATTCTAGCTTATACCACGAAGATTCCGATTAAGGGATCCAAGAGATATCCACTCAATCTAAGGTAGAACGGAGGTGGTTGTCAGGCACACGTTCATAGGTGAGAATGATGATGAGTGTCACGGATCATCACATTCATCAAGTTGAGGAACAAGTGATATCTTATAACAAGAACAAGCTGAATTGAATAGAAGAACAACAGTAATTGCATTAATACTCGAGGTACAGCAGAGCTCCACACCTTAATCTATGGTGTGTAGAAACTCTACCGTTGAAAATACATAAGAACAAGGTCTAGGCATGGCCGAATGGCCAGCCTCCCAAAGAGGGTTCAATCATAAAAACATGATCAAAAGATGAAAATACAATAGTAAAAGGTCCTACTTATAGAGAACTAGTAGCCTAGGGTTTACAGAGATGAGTAAATGACATAAAAATCCACTTACGGGCCCACTTGGTGTGTGCTTGGGCTGAGCATTGAAGCATTTTCGTGTAGAGACTCTTCTTGGAGTTAAACGCCAGCTTTTGTGCCAGTTTGGGCGTTTAACTCCCATTCTTGTGCCAGTTCCGGCGTTTAACGCCGGGCAGTTTTGAGCTGATTTGGAACGCCGTTTTGGACCATCAAATCTCGGGTAAAGTATGGACTATTATATATTGCTGGAAATCCCAGGATGTCTACTTTCCAACGCTGTTGAGAGCGCGTCAATTGGGCTTCTGTAGCTCCAGAAAATCCACTTCGAGTGCAGGGAGGTCAGAATCCAACAGCATCTGCAGTCCTTTTCAGCCTCTGAATCAGATTTTTGCTCAAGTCCCTCAATTTCAGCCAGAAAATACCTGAAATCACAGAAAAACACACAAACTCATAGTAAAGTCCAGAAAAGTGAATTTTAACTAAAAACTAATAAAAATATACTAAAAACTAACTAAATCCTACTAGAAACATACTAAAAACAATGCCAAAAAGCGTACAAATTATCCGCTCATCAACCACAGACAAGGTTTAGACCTTCCGGATTCTCTTGAATGCTGCCATCAATTCTAGCTTATACCACGAAGATTTCGATTAAGGGATCCAAGAGATATCCACTCAATCTAAGGTAAAACGGAGGTGGTTGTCAAGCACACGTTCATAGGTAAGAATGATGATGAGTGTCACGGATCATCACATTCATCAAGTTGAGGAACAAGTGATATCTTAGAACAAGAATAAGCTGAATTGAATAGAAGAACAATAGTAATTGCATTAATACTCGAGGTACAGCAGAGCTCCACACCTTAATCTATGGTGTGTAGAAACTTCACCGTTGAAGATACATAAGTGATAATGTGATCATTGGCTTCGGCCCCAGAGAGGGAACCAGAAGAACCAAGATGAAAATACAATAGTAAAAGGTCCTATATGTAGAGAACTAGTAGCTTAGGGTTTACAAAGATGAGTAAATGACATAAAAATCCACTTCCGGGCCCACTTGGTGTGTGCTTGGGCTGAGCATTGAAGCTTTCATGTGTAGAGACTTTTCTTGGAGTTAAACGCCAGCTTTTGTGCCAGTTTGGGTGTTTAACTCCCATTCTTGTGCCAGTTCTAGCGTTTAATGCCAGACAGTTTTGAGCTGATTTGGAACGCCGGTTTGAGCCATCAAATCTTGGGCAAAGTATGAACTATTATACATTGTTGGAAAGTCCAGGATGTCTACTTTCCAACGCAATTGAGAGCACGCCAATTGGGCTTCTGTAGCTCCAGAAAATCCTCTTCTAGTGCAGGGAGGTCAGAATCCAACAACATCTGCAGTCCTTTTCAGCCTCTGGATCAGATTTTTGCTGAGGTCCCTCAATTTCAGCCAGAAAATATCTGAAATCACAGAAAAACACACAAGCTCATAGTAAAGTCCAGAAAAGTGAATTTTAACTAAAAACTAATAAAATATAATAAAAACTAACAAAAACAAACTAAAAAACATACTAAAAACAATGCCAAATAGCGTACAAATTATCTGCTCATCACAACACCAAACTTAAATTGTTGCTTGTCCCCAAGCAACTGAAAATCAAATAAGATAAAAAAAAAGAGAATATGCAATGAATTCCAAGAACATCTATGAAGATCAGTATTAATTAGATGAGCGGGGCTTTTAGCTTTTTGCCTCTGAATAGTTTTGGCATCTCACTCTATCCTTTGAAATTCAGAATGATTGGCTTCTATAGGAACTCAGAATCCAGATAGTGTTATTGATTCTCTTAGTTAAGTATGATGATTCTTGAACACAACTACTTTATGAGTCTTGGCCATGGCCCAAAGCACCCTGTCTTCCAGTATTACCACCGGATACATACATGCCACAAACACATAATTGGGTGAACCTTTTCAGATTGTGACTCAGCTTTGCTAGAGTCCCCAATTAGAGGTGTCCAGGGTTCTTAAGCACACTCTTTTTGCCTTGGATCACAACTTCATTATTATTTTTTTTCTTTCTCTCTTTTTTTTCGCATATACTCTTTTTTTTTTGAATTCACTGCTTTTTCTTGCTTCAAGAATCATTTTTATGATTTTTCAGATCCTCAGTAACATGTCTCCTTTTTCATCATTCTTTCAAGAGCCAACATTCATGAACAACAAATTCAAAAGACATATGCACTGTTCAAGCATACATTCAGAAGTCAAAGTATTGCCACCACATCAAAATAATTAATCTGTTATAAAATTCAAAACTCATGCAATTCTTCTCTTTTTCAATTAAGAACATTTTTCAATCAAGAAAGGTGATGGATTCATAGGACATTCATAACTTTAAGGCATAGACACTAAGATACTAATGATCATGAGACACAAACATAGATAGACATAAGCATGAAAATTCGAAAAAACAGAAAAATAAAGAACAAGGAAATTAAAGATCGGGTCCACCTTAGTGATGGCGGCTTGTTCTTCCTCTTGAAGATCTTATGGAGTGCTTGAGCTCCTCAATGTCTCTTCCTTGCCTTTGTTGCTCCTCTCTCATGATTCTTTGATCTTCTCTAATTTCATAGAGGAGAATGGAATGTTCTTGGTGCTCCACCCTTAGTTGTCCATGTTGAATCT